>NC_134265.1:144974181-145274181 GCF_031893055.1 Leptodactylus fuscus
AATACCCTCATTTCTTGCTACTGCCATATAGTGCCAGTTTCTGACTGGTAATTCAAAGAATATATTGGGGTTACGTGCACCCACAATTTTTGCTACTGGTATATAGTGCCATTGTCTGACTGGGAATTCAAAGAATATATTGGGGTTACAAATACCCTCATTTCTTGCTACTGGTATATAGTGTCATTGTCTGACTGGGAATTCAAAGAATATATTGGGGTTACAAATACCCTCATTTTTTGCTACTGGTATATAGTGCCAGTTTCTGACTGGTAATTCAAAGAATATATTGGGGTTATAAATACCCTCATTTCTTGCTACTGGTATATAGTGCCAGTTTCTGACTGGGAATTCAAAGAATATATTGGGGTTACGTGCACCCACAATTTTTGCTACTGGTATATAGTGCCATTGTCTGACTGGGAATTCAAAGAATATATTGGGGTTACAAATACCCTCATTTCTTACTACTGCCATATAGTGCCATTGTCTGACTGGGAATTCAAAGAATATATTGGGGTTATAAATACCCTCATTTCTTGCTACTGGTATATAGTGCCATTGTCTGACTGGGAATTCAAAGAATATATTGGGGTTATAAATACCTTCATTTCTTGCTACTGGTATATAGTGCCATTGTCTGACTGGGAATTCAAAGAATATATTGGGGTTACAAATACCCTCATTTCTTGCTACTGGTATATAGTGCCATTGTCTGACTGGGAATTCAAAGAATATATTGGGGTTACAAATACCCTCATTTCTTGCTACTGCCATATAGTGCCATTGTCTGACTGGGAATTCAAAGAATATATTGGGGTTACAAATACCCTCATTTCTTGCTACTGCCATATAGTGCCATTGTCTGACTAGGAATTCAAAGAATATATTGGGGTTACAAATACCCTCATTTCTTGCTACTGGTATATAGTGCCATTGTCTGACTGGGAATTCAAAGAATATATTGGGGTTACAAATACCCTCATTTCTTGCTACTGTCATATAGTGCCATTGTCTGACTGGGAATTCAAAGAATATATTGGGGTTATAAATACCCTCATTTCTTGCTACTGCCATATAGTGCCAGTTTCTGACTGGTAATTCAAAGAATATATTGGGGTTACGTGCACCCACAATTTTTGCTACTGGTATATAGTGCCATTGTCTGACTGGGAATTCAAAGAATATATTGGGGTTACAAATACCCTCATTTCTTGCTACTGGTATATAGTGCCAGTTTCTGACTGGTAATTCAAAGAATATATTGGGGTTACAAATACCCTCATTTCTTGCTACTGGTATATAGTGCCATTGTCTGACTGGGAATTCAAAGAATATATTGGGGTTATAAACACCCTCATTTCTTGCTACTGGTATATAGTGCCATTGTCTGACTGGGAATTCAAAGAATATATTGGGGTTACAAATACCCTCATTTCTTGCTACTGGTATATAGTGCCATTGTCTGACTGGGAATTCAAAGAATATATTGGGGTCACAAATACCCTCATTTCTTGCTACTGCCATATAGTGCCATTGTCTGACTGGGAATTCAAAGAATATATTGGGGTTACAAATACCCTCATTTCTTGCTACTGCCATATAGTGCCATTGTCTGACTGGGAATTCAAAGAATATATTGGGGTTACAAATACCCTCATTTCTTGCTACTGGTATATAGTGCCATTGTCTGACTGGGAATTCAAAGAATATATTGGGGTTACAAATACCCTCATTTCTTGCTACTGGTATATAGTGCCATTGTCTGACTGGGAATTCAAAGAATATATTGGGGTTACAAATACCCTCATTTCTTGCTACTGGTATATAGTGCCATTGTCTGACTGGGAATTCAAAGAATATATTGGGGTTATAAATACCCTCTTTTCTTGCTACTGGTATATAGTGCCATTGTCTGACTGGGAATTCAAAGAATATATTGGGGTTACAAATACCCTCATTTCTTGCTACTGGTATATAGTGCCATTGTCTGACTGGGAATTCAAAGAATATATTGGGGTTATAAATACCCTCATTTCTTGCTACTGGTATATAGTGCCATTGTCTGACTGGGAATTCAAAGAATATATTGGGGTTACAAATACCCTCATTTCTTGCTACTGGTATATAGTGCCATTGTCTGACTGGGAATTCAAAGAATATATTGGGGTTATAAATACCCTCATTTCTTGCTACTGGTATATAGTGCCATTGTCTGACTGGGAATTCAAAGAATATATTGGGGTTACAAATACCCTCATTTCTTGCTACTGGTATATAGTGCCATTGTCTGACTGGGAATTCAAAGAATATATTGGGGTTACAAATACCCTCATTTCTTGCTACTGCCATATAGTGCCAGTTTCTGACTGGTAATTCAAAGAATATATTGGGGTTATAAATACCCTCATTTCTTGCTACTGCCATATAGTGCCAGTTTCTGACTGGTAATTCAAAGAATATATTGGGGTTATAAATACCCTCATTTCTTGCTACTGCCATATAGTGCCAGTTTCTGACTGGTAATTCAAAGAATATATTGGGGTTATAAATACCCTCATTTCTTGCTACTGCCATATAGTGCCAGTTTCTGACTGGTAATTCAAAGAATATATTGGGGTTACGTGCACCCACAATTTTTGCTACTGGTATATAGTGCCATTGTCTGACTGGGAATTCAAAGAATATATTGGGGTTACAAATACCCTCATTTCTTGCTACTGGTATATAGTGCCAGTTTCTGACTGGTAATTCAAAGAATATATTGGGGTTATAAATACCCTCATTTCTTGCTACTGGTATATAGTGCCATTGTCTGACTGGGAATTCAAAGAATATATTGGGGTTATAAATACCCTCATTTCTTGCTACTGGTATATAGTGCCATTGTCTGACTGGGAATTCAAAGAATATATTGGGGTTACAAATACCCTCATTTCTTGCTACTGCCATATAGTGCCAGTTTCTGACTGGTAATTCAAAGAATATATTGGGGTTATAAATACCCTCATTTCTTGCTACTGCCATATAGTGCCAGTTTCTGACTGGTAATTCAAAGAATATATTGGGGTTACGTGCACCCACAATTTTTGCTACTGGTATATAGTGCCATTGTCTGACTGGGAATTCAAAGAATATATTGGGGTTACAAATACCCTCATTTCTTGCTATTGGTATATAGTGCCATTGTCTGACTGGGAATTCAAAGAATATATTGGAGTTATAAATACCCTCATTTCTTGCTACTGCCATATAGTGCCATTGTCTGACTGGGAATTCAAAGAATATATTGGGGTTACAAATACCCTCATTTCTTGCTACTGGAATATAGTGCCATTGTCTGACTGGGAATTCAAAAAATATATTGGGGTTACAAATACCCTCATTTCTTGCTACTGGTATATAGTGCCATTGTCTGACTGGGAATTCAAAGAATATATTGGGGTTACAAATACCCTCATTTCTTGCTACTGGTATATAGTGCCATTGTCTGACTGGGAATTCAAAGAATATATTGGGGTTATAAATACCCTCATTTCTTGCTACTGGTATATAGTGCCATTGTCTGACTGGGAATTCAAAGAATATATTGGGGTTACAAATACCCTCATTTCTTGCTACTGGTATATAGTGCCATTGTCTGACTGGGAATTCAAAGAATATATTGGGGTTATAAATACCCTCATTTCTTGCTACTGCCATATAGTGCCATTGTCTGTCTTGGAATTCAAAGAATATATTGGGGTTATAAATACCCTCATTTCTTGCTACTGGTATATAGTGCCATTGTCTGACTGGGAATTCAAAGAATATATTGGGGTTACAAATACCCTCATTTCTTGCTACTGCCATATAGTGCCAGTTTCTGACTGGTAATTCAAAGAATATATTGGGGTTATAAATACCCTCATTTCTTGCTACTGCCATATAGTGCCAGTTTCTGACTGGTAATTCAAAGAATATATTGGGGTTACATGCACCCACAATTTTTGCTACTGGTATATAGTGGCATTGTCTGACTGGGAATTCAAAGAATATATTGGGGTTACAAATACCCTCATTTCTTGCTACTGGTATATAGTGCCAGTTTCTGACTGGTAATTCAAAGAATATATTGGGGTTATAAATACCCTCATTTCTTGCTACTGGTATATAGTGCCATTGTCTGACTGGGAATTCAAAGAATATATTGGGGTTATAAATACCCTCATTTCTTGCTACTGCCATATAGTGCCAGTTTCTGACTGGTAATTCAAAGAATATATTGGGGTTACATGCACCCACAATTTTTGCTACTGGTATATAGTGCCAATTTCTAACTGGGAATTCAAAATGCGCAAGGCTCCCGGAAAGGGACGTGGACGAGGCCGTGGGCGAGGTCGGGGGAATGGTTCTGGGGAGCAAGGTAGCAGTGAAGCCACAGGGCGTCCCGTGCCTACTCCTGCAGGGCAGCAAGTATTGCGCCACTCCACAGTGCCAGGGTTGCTTGCCACATTAACTAAACTGCAGGGTACAAACCTTAGTAGGCCCGAGAACCAGGAACAGGTCTTGCAATGGCTGTCAGAGAACGCTGTAAGCACATTGTCCAGCAGCCAGTCAGACTCTGCCTCCTCTCCTCCTATTACCCAACAGTCTTGTCCTCCTTCCTCCCAAAATTCCCAAGCTTCACAGAACAATAACCCCAACTGTCCCTGCTCCCCAGAGCTGTTCTCCGCTCCTTTCATTGTCCCTCAACCTGCCCCTCCACGTCACGATTCCACGAACCTAACAGAGGAGCATCTGTGTCCAGATGCTCAAACACTAGAGTCTCCTCCATCTCCGTTCGATTTGGTGGTGGGTGACCAGCAACCCACCCTCATCGACGATGATGTGACGCAGTTGCCGTCAGGGCATCCAGTTGACCGGCGCATTGTGCGGGAGGAGGAGATGAGACAGGAGTTGGAAGAGGAAGTGGTGGATGATGAGGACACTGACCCGACCTGGACAGGGGGCATGTCAAGCGGGGAAAGTAGTGTGGATGTTGAGGCAGGTGCAGCACCAAAAAGGGTAGCTAGAGGCAGAGGCAGAGGTCAGCAGCTTAGGCGAAGCCAGGCCACACCCGGAATCTCCCAAGATGTTCCAGTTCGTACCCAGCCCCGAAAAACTCCCACTTTGAGGGCACGTTTCTCGAAGGTGTGGAGTTTTTTCAAGGAATGCGCCGTGGACAGATATAGTGTTGTCTGCACAATTTGCCTCTCGAAATTGATTAGGGGCTCTGAGAAGAGCAACCTGTCCACCACTTCAATGCGCCGTCATTTGGAATCCAAGCACTGGAATCAGTGGCAGGCAGCAATGGCAGGACAAAGGCCGCCTGCCGTTCACGCCACTGCCACTGCCTCTGCCTCTGCCACTGCCACTGCTGACTGTGCTGGCGATGCACTCCAGAGGACGAGCCAGGACACCACTTCATCTGCCTCCGCCACTTTGTTGACTTTTACCTCATCCTCCCCTGTTCCTGTCTTATCTCCTTCTCCTGCACCATCAAAGGCACCATCAGGCGCTTCTTTACAACAACCCACCATCTCTCAGACATTGGAGCGGCGGCAGAAATACACTGCTAACCACCCACACGCGCAAGCCTTGAACGCCAACATCGCTAAACTGCTGGCCCAGGAGATGTTGGCGTTCCGGCTTGTTGAAACTCCCGCCTTCCTGGACCTGATGGCAACTGCGGCACCTCGCTATGCCGTCCCTAGCCGTCACTACTTCTCCCGGTGTGCCGTCCCCGCCTTGCACCAGCACGTGTCACTCAACATCAGGCGGGCCCTTAGTTCCGCGCTTTGCACAAAGGTCCACTTGACCACCGACGCGTGGACAAGTGCATGCGGACAGGGACGCTACATTTCACTGACGGCACACTGGGTGAATGTAGTTGAGGCTGGGACTGCTTCCCAAACTGGCCCGGTGTACCTCGTCTCCCCGCCTAACATTCCTGGCAGGGACACGAGAAGAACACCCCCCTCCTCTTCCTCCTCCACCGCCTCCTCCTCCGCCACCGCCTCCTCCTCCGCCACCGCCTCCTCCTCCGCTGTTAGATTGACCCCAGCTACGAGTTGGAAACGTTGCAGCACTGGCGTTGGTAGACGTCAGCAGGCTGTGCTGAAGCTGATCAGCTTGGGGGACAGACAGCACACTGCCTCCGAGGTGAGGGATGCCCTCTTCGATGAGACGGCAATATGGTTTGAGCCGCTGCACCTGGGCCCAGGCATGGTCGTTTGTGATAACGGCCGGAACCTGGTAGCAGCTCTGGAGCTTGCCGGACTCCAACATGTTCCATGCCTGGCCCACGTCTTCAACCTAGTGGTGCAACGTTTCCTAAAGAGCTACCCCAATGTTCCAGAGCTACTGGTGAAAGTGCGGCGCATGTGCGCTCACTTTCGCAAGTCGACAGTAGCCGCTGCTAGCTTAAAATCTCTCCAGCAACGCCTGCATGTGCCACAACACCGGCTTTCGTGCGACGTCCCCACACGCTGGAACTCAACGTTTCAGATGTTGAATAGAGTGGTTGAGCAGCAGAGACCTTTGATGGAATACCAGCTACAAAACCCTAGGGTGCCACAAAGTCAGCTGCCTCAGTTTCACATCCATGAGTGGCCATGGATGAGAGACCTTTGTGACATCCTACGGGTCTTTGAGGAGTCCACAAGGAGGGTGAGCTCTGAGGATGCGATGGTGAGCCTTACAATCCCGCTCTTGTGTGTTCTGAGAGAATCCCTGATTGACATCAGGGATAACTCAGATCACACAGAGGAGTCAGGGATAGCATCCGATCCGTCACAGCTGGAGAGTAGGTCCACACATCTGTCCGCTTCACTGCGTTTAATGGAGGAGGAGGAGGAGGAGGAGGAGGAAGAAGAGTTGTCCGATGATGTGATGGTGATACAGGAGGCTTCCGGGCAACTTCGAATCGTCCCATTGTTGCAGCGCGGATGGGTAGACATGGAGGATGAGGAGGAAATGGAGATTTAACTTTCCGGTGGGGCCAGAGGAGTCATGCCAACTAACACTGTGGCAGACATGGCTGAGTTCATGTTGGGGTGCTTTACAACCGACAAGCGTATTGTCAAAATCATGGAGGACAACCAGTACTGGATTTTTGCTATCCTTGACCCCCGGTATAAAAACAACATCTCGTCTTTTATTCCGGTAGAGGGGAGGGCCAATCGCATCAATGCTTGCCACAGGCAATTGGTGCAGAATATGATGGAGATGTTTCCAGCATGTGACGTTGGCGGCAGGGAGGGCAGTTCCTCCAGTAGGCGACCAAGTTCTCACCGGTCCACACAAACGAGGGGCACACTGTCTAAGGTCTGGGACACCTTGATGGCACCCCCTCGCCAAAGTGCCGCCACGGAGGGTCCTAGTGTCACCAGGCGTGAGAAGTATAGGTGCATATTGCGGGAATACCTTTCCGACCACAGCCCTGTCCTCTCCGACCCCTCTGCGCCCTACACGTATTGGGTGTCGAAGTTGGACCTGTGGCTTGAACTTGCCCTATATGCCTTGGAGGTGCTGTCCTGTCCTGCCGCCAGCGTCCTATCTGAGAGGGTGTTCAGTGCAGCCGGTGGCATCATCACTGACAAGCGCACCCGTCTGTCAGCTGAGAGTGCCGACCGGCTCACTTTGATAAAAATGAACCACCACTGGATAGAGCCTTCATTTTTGTGCCCACCTGTGTAAAGCACCCCAACATGAAACTCCATGTCTGTACTCAACCTCTCCAACTCCTCCGCATCCTCATACTCATCCACCATAAGCGTTGCACAATTCTGCTAATACTAGGCTCCCTCCACCCTGATTTCCCCCAACTCTGCTGGTTAGAGGCTCCCTCCACCCTGATTTCCACCAACTCTGCTGGTTAGAGACTCCCTCCACCCTGCTTTCCAACAACTCTGCTGGTTAGAGGCTCCCTCCACCCTGCTTTCCCGCAACTCTACTGGTTAGAGGCTCCCTCCACCCTGCTTTCCCACAACTCTGCTGGTTAGAGGCTCCCTCCACCCTGATTTCCACCAACTCTGCTGGTTAGAGGCTCCCTCCACCCTGCTTTCCCACAACTCTGCTGGTTAGAGGCTCCCTCCACCATGAATTGGTCCAAACTGGGCTGGTTAGAGGCTCCCTCCACCATGAATTGGTCCAAACTGGGCTGGTTAGAGGCTCCCTCCACCATGAATTGGTCCAAACTGGGGTTTTTAGAGTCTCCCTCCACCATGAATTTGCCGAAACTGGGCTGGTTAGAGGCTCCCTCCACCATGAATTGGTCCAAACTGGGCTGGTTAGAGGCTTCCTCCACCATGAATTGGTCCAAACTGGGCTGGTTAGAGGCTCCCTCCACCATGAATTTGCCCAAACTGGGCTGGTTAGAGGCTCCCTCCACCATGAATTGGTCCAAACTGGGCTGGTTAGAGGCTCCCTCCACCATGAATTTGCCCAAACTGGGCTGGTTAGAGGCTCCCTCCACCATGAATTTGCCCAAACTGGGCTGGTTAGAGGCTCCCTCCACCATGAATTTGCCCAAACTGGGATGATTAGAGGCTCCCTCCACCATGAATTTGCCCAAACTGGGCTGTTTAGAGGCTCCCTGCACCATGAATTGGTCCAAACTGGGGTTTTTAGAGGCTCCCTCCACCATGAATTTTCCCAAACTGGGCTGTTTAGAGGCTCCCTCCACCATGAATTGGTCCAAACTGGGGTTTTTAGAGGCTCCCTCCACCATGAATTGGTCCAAACTGGGCTGGTTAGAGGCTCCCTCCACCATGAATTGGTCCAAACTGGGCTGGTTAGAGGCTCCCTCCACCATGAATTGGTCCAAACTGGGCTGGTTAGAGGCTCCCTCCACCATGAATTGGTCCAAACTGGGCTGGTTAGAGGCTCCCTCCACCATGAATTTGCCCAAACTGGGCTGGTTAGAGGCTCCCTCCACCATGAATTTGCCCAAACTGGGCTGTTTAGAGGCTCCCTCCACCATGAATTGGTCCAAACTGGGCTGGTTAGAGGCTCCCTCCACCATGAATTGGTCCAAACTGGGTTTTTTAGAGGCTCCCTCCACCATGAATTGGTCCAAACTGGGCTGGTTAGAGGCTCCCTCCACCATGAATTGGTCCAAACTGGTCTGGTTAGAGGCTCCCTCCACCATGAATTGGTCCAAACTGGGTCTTTTAGAGGCTCCCTCCACCATGAATTGGTCCAAACTGGGCTGGTTAGAGGCTCCCTCCACCATGAATTGGTCCAAACTGGGCTGGTTAGAGGCTCCCTCCACCATGAATTGGTCCAAACTGGGCTGGTTAGAGGCTCCCTCCACCATGAATTTGCCCAAACTGGGCTGGTTAGAGGCTCCCTCCACCATGAATTTGCCCAAACTGGGCTGGTTAGAGGCTCCCTCCACCATGAATTGGTCCAAACTGGGCTGGTTAGAGGCTCCCTCCACCATGAATTGGTCCAAACTGGGCTGGTTAGAGGCTCCCTCCACCATGAATTTGCCCAAACTGGGCTGGTTAGAGGCTCCCTCCACCATGAATTTGCCCAAACTGGGCTGTTTAGAGGCTCCCTCCACCATGAATTGGTCCAAACTGGGCTGGTTAGAGGCTCCCTCCACCATGAATTGGTCCAAACTGGGTTTTTTAGAGGCTCCCTCCACCATGAATTGGTCCAAACTGGGCTGGTTAGAGGCTCCCTCCACCATGAATTGGTCCAAACTGGTCTGGTTAGAGGCTCCCTCCACCATGAATTGGTCCAAACTGGGCTGGTTAGAGGCTCCCTCCACCATGAATTGGTCCAAACTGGGCTGTTTAGAGGCTCCCTCCACCATGAATTGGTCCAAACTGGGTTTTTTAGAGGCTCCCTCCACCATGAATTGGTCCAAACTGGGCTGGTTAGAGGCTCCCTCCACCATGAATTGGTCCAAACTGGGCTGGTTAGAGGCTCCCTCCACCATGAATTGGTCCAAACTGGGCTGGTTAGAGGCTCCCTCCACCATGAATTTGCCCAAACTGGGCTGGTTAGAGGCTCCCTCCACCATGAATTTGCCCAAACTGGGCTGGTTAGAGGCTCCCTCCACCATTAATTGGTCCAAACTGGGGTTTTTAGAGGCTCCCTCCACCATGAATTTGCCCAAACTGGGCTGTTTAGAGGCTCCCTCCATCATGAATTGGTCCAAACTGGGGTTTTAGAGGCTCCCTCCACCATGAATTGGTCCAAACTGGGTTTTTTAGAGACTCCCTCCACCATGAATTTGCCCAAACTGGGCTGGTTAGAGGCTCCCTCCACCATTAATTGGTCCAAACTGGGGTTTTTAGAGGCTCTCTCCACCATGAATTTGCCCAAACTGGGCTGTTTAGAGGCTCCCTCCATCATGAATTGGTCCAAACTGGGCTGGTTAGAGGCTCCCTCCACCATGAATTGGTCCAAACTGGGCTGGTTAGAGGCTCCCTCCACCATGAATTGGTCCAAACTGGGGTTTTTAGAGGCTCCCTCCACCATGAATTGGTCCAAACTGGGGTTTTTAGAGGCTCCCTCCACCATGAATTTGCCCAAACTGGGCTGTTTAGAGGCTCCCTCCATCATGAATTGGTCCAAACTGGGCTGGTTAGAGGCTCCCTCCACCATGAATTGGTCCAAACTGGGTTTTTTAGAGGCTCCCTCCACCATGAATTGGTCCAAACTGGGCTGGTTAGAGGCTCCCTCCACCATGAATTGGTCCAAACTGGGCTGGTTAGAGGCTCCCTCCACCATGAATTGGTCCAAACTGGGCTGGTTAGAGGCTCCCTCCACCATGAATTTGCCCAAACTGGGCTGGTTAGAGGCTCCCTCCACCATGAATTTGCCCAAACTGGGCTGGTTAGAGGCTCCCTCCACCATGAATTTGCCCAAACTGGGCTGTTTAGAGGCTCCCTCCATCATGAATTGGTCCAAACTGGGGTTTTAGAGGCTCCCTCCACCATGAATTGGTCCAAAATGGGTTTTTAGAGACACCCTCCACCATGAATTTGCCCAAACTGGGCTGGTTAGAGGCTCCCTCCACCATTAATTGGTCCAAACTGGGCTGGTTAGAGGCTCCCTCCACCATGAATTTGCCCAAACTGGGCTGGCTAGAGGCTCCCTCCACCATGAATTGGTCCACACTGGGCTGGTTAGAGGCTCCCTCCACCATGAATTTTCCCAAACTGGGCTGTTTAGAGGCTCCCTCCACCATGAATTGGTCCAAACTGGGGTTTTTAGAGGCTCCCTCCACCATGAATTGGTCCAAACTGGGCTGGTTAGAGGCTCCCTCCACCATGAATTGGTCCAAACTGGGCTGGTTAGAGGCTCCCTCCACCATGAATTGGTCCAAACTGGGCTGGTTAGAGGCTCCCTCCACCATGAATTGGTCCAAACTGGGCTGGTTAGAGGCTCCCTCCACCATGAATTTGCCCAAACTGGGCTGGTTAGAGGCTCCCTCCACCATGAATTTGCCCAAACTGGGCTGTTTAGAGGCTCCCTCCACCATGAATTGGTCCAAACTGGGCTGGTTAGAGGCTCCCTCCACCATGAATTGGTCCAAACTGGGTTTTTTAGAGGCTCCCTCCACCATGAATTGGTCCAAACTGGGCTGGTTAGAGGCTCCCTCCACCATGAATTGGTCCAAACTGGTCTGGTTAGAGGCTCCCTCCACCATGAATTGGTCCAAACTGGGTCTTTTAGAGGCTCCCTCCACCATGAATTGGTCCAAACTGGGCTGGTTAGAGGCTCCCTCCACCATGAATTGGTCCAAACTGGGCTGGTTAGAGGCTCCCTCCACCATGAATTGGTCCAAACTGGGCTGGTTAGAGGCTCCCTCCACCATGAATTTGCCCAAACTGGGCTGGTTAGAGGCTCCCTCCACCATGAATTTGCCCAAACTGGGCTGGTTAGAGGCTCCCTCCACCATGAATTGGTCCAAACTGGGCTGGTTAGAGGCTCCCTCCACCATGAATTGGTCCAAACTGGGCTGGTTAGAGGCTCCCTCCACCATGAATTTGCCCAAACTGGGCTGGTTAGAGGCTCCCTCCACCATGAATTTGCCCAAACTGGGCTGTTTAGAGGCTCCCTCCACCATGAATTGGTCCAAACTGGGCTGGTTAGAGGCTCCCTCCACCATGAATTGGTCCAAACTGGGTTTTTTAGAGGCTCCCTCCACCATGAATTGGTCCAAACTGGGCTGGTTAGAGGCTCCCTCCACCATGAATTGGTCCAAACTGGTCTGGTTAGAGGCTCCCTCCACCATGAATTGGTCCAAACTGGGCTGGTTAGAGGCTCCCTCCACCATGAATTGGTCCAAACTGGGCTGTTTAGAGGCTCCCTCCACCATGAATTGGTCCAAACTGGGTTTTTTAGAGGCTCCCTCCACCATGAATTGGTCCAAACTGGGCTGGTTAGAGGCTCCCTCCACCATGAATTGGTCCAAACTGGGCTGGTTAGAGGCTCCCTCCACCATGAATTGGTCCAAACTGGGCTGGTTAGAGGCTCCCTCCACCATGAATTTGCCCAAACTGGGCTGGTTAGAGGCTCCCTCCACCATGAATTTGCCCAAACTGGGCTGGTTAGAGGCTCCCTCCACCATTAATTGGTCCAAACTGGGGTTTTTAGAGGCTCCCTCCACCATGAATTTGCCCAAACTGGGCTGTTTAGAGGCTCCCTCCATCATGAATTGGTCCAAACTGGGGTTTTAGAGGCTCCCTCCACCATGAATTGGTCCAAACTGGGTTTTTTAGAGACTCCCTCCACCATGAATTTGCCCAAACTGGGCTGGTTAGAGGCTCCCTCCACCATTAATTGGTCCAAACTGGGGTTTTTAGAGGCTCTCTCCACCATGAATTTGCCCAAACTGGGCTGTTTAGAGGCTCCCTCCATCATGAATTGGTCCAAACTGGGCTGGTTAGAGGCTCCCTCCACCATGAATTGGTCCAAACTGGGCTGGTTAGAGGCTCCCTCCACCATGAATTGGTCCAAACTGGGGTTTTTAGAGGCTCCCTCCACCATGAATTGGTCCAAACTGGGGTTTTTAGAGGCTCCCTCCACCATGAATTTGCCCAAACTGGGCTGTTTAGAGGCTCCCTCCATCATGAATTGGTCCAAACTGGGCTGGTTAGAGGCTCCCTCCACCATGAATTGGTCCAAACTGGGTTTTTTAGAGGCTCCCTCCACCATGAATTGGTCCAAACTGGGCTGGTTAGAGGCTCCCTCCACCATGAATTGGTCCAAACTGGGCTGGTTAGAGGCTCCCTCCACCATGAATTGGTCCAAACTGGGCTGGTTAGAGGCTCCCTCCACCATGAATTTGCCCAAACTGGGCTGGTTAGAGGCTCCCTCCACCATGAATTTGCCCAAACTGGGCTGGTTAGAGGCTCCCTCCACCATGAATTTGCCCAAACTGGGCTGTTTAGAGGCTCCCTCCATCATGAATTGGTCCAAACTGGGGTTTTAGAGGCTCCCTCCACCATGAATTGGTCCAAAATGGGTTTTTAGAGACACCCTCCACCATGAATTTGCCCAAACTGGGCTGGTTAGAGGCTCCCTCCACCATTAATTGGTCCAAACTGGGCTGGTTAGAGGCTCCCTCCACCATGAATTTGCCCAAACTGGGCTGGCTAGAGGCTCCCTCCACCATGAATTGGTCCACACTGGGCTGGTTAGAGGCTCCCTCCACCATGAATTTGCCCAAACTGGGCTGGTTAGAGGCTCCCTCCACCATGAATTTGCCCAAACTGGGCTGTTTAGAGGCTCCCTCCATCATGAATTGGTCCAAACTGGGCTGGTTAGAGGCTCCCTCCACCATGAATTGGTCCAAACTGGGTTTTTTAGAGGCTCCCTCCACCATGAATTGGTCCAAACTGGGCTGGTTAGAGGCTCCCTCCACCATGAATTGGTCCAAACTGGTCTGGTTAGAGGCTCCCTCCACCATGAATTGGTCCAAACTGGGTTTTTTAGAGGCTCCCTCCACCATGAATTGGTCCAAACTGGGCTGGTTAGAGGCTCCCTCCACCATGAATTGGTCCAAACTGGGCTAGTTAGAGGCTCCCTCCACCATGAATTGGTCCAAACTGGGCTGGTTAGAGGCTCCCTCCACCATGAATTTGCCCAAACTGGGCTGGTTAGAGGCTCCCTCCACCATGAATTTGCCCAAACTGGGCTGTTTAGAGGCTCCCTCCACCATGAATTGGTCCAAACTGGGGTTTTTAGAGGCTCCCTCCACCATGAATTGGTCCAAACTGGGGTTTTTAGAGGCTCCCTCCACCATGAATTGGTCCAAACTGGGGTTTTTAGAGGCTCCCTCCACCATGAATTTGCCCAAACTCTGCTGGTTAGAGGCTCAATCCACCCTGATTTTCAAAACAAATGTTGGTGCCAACCTCAACTTACTACAAGGGACAAATTCACTGCTGGTGACAAGCTCTCCTCACTGCAAGTGCCAAATACACATGTTTCAAGGTGTTTTCCTACTGTCAGAGAGGTGGTATTGAGTGTGTAAAGTGTGTAGTTGTTCGGCTGTGATGTTGGGGTAATAGAGGGTCTTTGGTGTGTTAGATGCCCCCAGACATGCTTCCCCTGCTGTCCCAGTGTCATTCCAGAGGTGTTGGCATCATTTCCTGGGGTGTCATAGTGGACTTGGTGACCCTCCAGACACGGATTTGGGTTTCCCCCTTAACGAGTATCTGTTCCCCATAGACTATAATGGGGTTCGAAACCCGTTCGAACACACGAACATTGAGCGGCTGTTCGAATCGAATTTCGAACCTCGAACATTTTAGTGTTCGCTCATCTCTAATAAATAACTGAAAAGTGTGATGTGTAAAAGCCCCTTGTACTCTGATATCACTGAATAAAATCCAGTCTAATCAATTACATAAGTAACTTCATTAGTTAATACTGTAGAGTCCAACTGTGTGTAATTCAGCTTCACCTGTTCTGTGAAGGTTTCAGTGGTTTGATAGAGAACACTAGTGAACAAACAGCATAATGAAGACCAAGGAACTCACCAGACAGGTCAGAGATAAAGTTGTGGAGAAGTTTAAAGCAGAGCTAGGTAATAAAAACATATCCCAAGCTTTGAGCATCCCAAGGAGCACTGTTCAATCCATCATCCAAAAAAATCTATTACTTAAAATACATTTAAATAGGTAATCCAGGCATTTTTTTAATGTCTGGAGAACAAAAAAAATCACTCACCTGTTCCAGATGCTCTGTTGTCCTCACAGAATGTTCTGGTCTTTCTGCTGCTGTGGCTTCTCAAGGGTCTCTTCCTGAGTTCTGCTGAAGCCACCGATTGGCCACAACAGACACGTGACCTCAGAGGTCGATCAGTAGCTTCAGCAGGCCTCAGGAAGAGACCCGTGATGCCGAAGATAGTGACATTGCATGCCCTTTGCTGAGGTTGCTGATTGCCTCAGCAGTCACGTGTGCCAAACAGCATCACCGAAACGAAAAGACTGGACCACGCAGTGAGGCACCAGAGCACCATGGAAAGGTGAGCATGAACTTTTTTATCTTTTTTTTCTCACTCTCTCCAGCTGATTTATAACTTAAATGGGTTGTTCATTTTTGCCTGGACAACCTCTTTAAGTTTGTGGTTGTAAGGTGACAAAATGTGAAAAAGTTCAAGAGGTCTAAAAACTTTTGCAAGCCACTGTATGAAAAAGGCAGCACTCCCAGGTAAATTCCATAACAGCAGTGATGTGGTTTATTTCATGTAGCAATCTTTCAGTTCATATGAGACTTTCCCGAATAGAAATTGCTGTACATATCCTTAGCCATGTGGTGGTAGTAGTGCTCTTTTCAACTGGAAGCCAGTTGACTAACTGAAAGCAGAAATAAGGAGACGCCAAAATGTATTCAAAAGTTTGATATTTTGTAATGTGGACAACGTTCTCAAATTTAGATCTGGAGGGTACAATACACATTAAGAATCAATAACAAAAACAAACAAGCAGAGGAACAAAACAAATACAAATATCCTTTTTGTTATGTTATATTTCACATATCGTATGTTTTATGCTAGGTTCACACCTGCATTAAGGTTTCTGTTTGGGGGGTTTGCTTGGGGACCCCCCAAATGGAAACATAATCCGCTTAAAAAAGTCAGAAACCCGCAGACCACATAGACTATAATGGGATCCTTCTGGTTTCTGCTCATTTTTCAAAAGGAATGGGGAACAGAATCCCCAAGCAAAGACCGGGTGCAGATGTGAACCTAGCCTTACACAATATAGCTAAACTAAGACAGATCTTTTCACTTTATAGCATTTCTAAAAAGTTTATGCAATTGGAAAGGGCAGTCACATGAACATGGTTGGCACTCCTGTCAATGTAGTAATCTTTTGACCCTTTCCACATTTAGAGGATCAGAGGGCCATTAAAGGAGTTATACTAGGGAAATGTACAGTATACACTCAACATTGAAATTTCAACACCAAGAAGTAAACGTCTCGTGTAAGAGACCACCATAAAATGTCTGACGAACATGCGCAGTCGGCTGTTCCATTGGCCTTTTTGCAGTGGTCTGCTGTAAAAAAAAAGGAGGAGAATGGCCACTGGAGCAGAAGAAAGGCGGCACTGTAATGGATGACAACGCTGTGCTCAGAGCACAAGGGGGACGTCCCTTTGCTTTCTGAGCACAATGAAGAATGAAGACAAATTTAAAACCAGCGACATGGACCTTCAAGGTAAACGCTTTTAGTTTAAAATGTGTTGAATAATTATACAATCCCTTTAAGATTGTTGCCAGTTTCATTTGCAATTGCCGACCAATGCTGTTTCAGAAGTGCTTGATAAGAGACAAGTCTGAAGACAATGTAGGCAGGGCTGAAGACAGCATCTGTCCAAACCAGGCAGGTTCTGGAGCCCAGAGCTCTTGGAATAGACCCACTGGTTGTGTCAGCAATGAGTGCTTCAATCAGAACAGCCTGGACATCAAATGCTGCTACTCATTTCATCATTACTTACCTCTCGCAGCTCCCCAGCCACCAGATCCCTTCCTTGCTCCAGTGCTCATAAGATTTATTTGTGAGATCGCCGGAGCTCAGTGAACAACAAGGAGGATGGGGTGCTGCACAATGTAATTGATGATAAAATGTGTAGCAGCACTTGTACCCCAGGGTCCACAAACAGAGAAAGCATGTGTACTGTATGTTGCTTGAGGCCATTATACTATGGAGGATGCAAAAAAGTCATTAAACTGTGTGGGGCCACTTTACCACACTAGGGGCAATTCCTAACCTCCATTGGAAACACAGACACAGCTCCTGGTAGCATACTGCCCTACTTTCAAAGGACAGAAAGTGGGACAAAATATGTGGCGCGCTATGCACGCCGCAACAAATTTAGCTGCACCTACTTCTACGTTGTCTCCGCTTATTCTCACCCATTTTTCTTTGTGCACCCACACAGTATTATGCAAAATAGAAGAGAAAAATGGGGGCACTCACCCAGGTGTATTGAAACAACTTAACTTTTTATTGCAAGTCGATCTTCATAAAACCAAGTCGATCTTCATAAGAAGAGAGGAGTGAAAAGGCAACGACCGTTTCACACGTGGAATGTGCTTCATCAAGCCTAGCATACACTTGAGTGTTGCAATTTTTGCTAGTAGTTAACAGTAGTGCCACCTAGATTTTCTTCTTTTTCTTCACACAGTATAATGCTCCGACAGTCACCCTAACATTATATGCCCCTACATTATGTTCACCTCCAATTGCCCCACACTATAAAGTCCCTATCCTCATGCCCCAACTAAAAGGGGGCATTACATTGAGGCAGCTGGAGAAGGACATTAAACCGTGGAGGTAGCTGGAGCTGGGGTGGGAATATTAAAATGGGGGAAACTAGAGGCAGATATGTCCCCCTCCAGTTACCTCCACAGTTTAATGCTGACCTCCAGTTACCCCCAATTTAATGTCACCCTCCTTCCCCCCCCCCCAGTTTAATGTTCACTCCTTCATCTGTCCCCAGTTTAATTCTCCTCTCAATCTTTTTTTTTTTTTTTTTTTTTAATGAAGATTGTGAGCCCCATATAGGGATCGCAATGTACATTTTTTTTCCTATCAATATGTTTTTGTAGAATGGGAGGAAATCCACACAAACACAGGGAAAACATACAAACTCCTTACAGATGTTGTTCCTGGTGGGATTCAAACCCAGGACTCCAGCACTGCAAGGCTGCAGTGCTAACCACTGAGCTACCATGTTGCCCCCATGCTCCCCTCAATCTGTCCTCAGTTTAATGCCCCCCCTTCATCTGTCACCAGTGTAATGTCCCCTTCATCTTCCCCCAGTTTAATTGTCCCTTCAACTGCCACCAGCTTAATGCCCCCTTTCTAAGCCATCAGTTTAAGGTCCCCTTCAAGTACCACCAATTTAATGTCCTCCCTTCATCTGCCCCCAGTTAATGTCCTCCTTCATTGGCTCCAGTTTAATTGCCCTCCTTCAATTGTACCCAGTTTAATTACCCCCCTACATCTGCCCCCAGTTTAATTTCCCCCTTCATTTGTACCCAATTTAATTGCACCCTTCATCTGCCTCCAGCTTAATATCCCCCCCCTTCATCTGCCTCTAGTTTAACACAATAAAACACGGATACATACCTCTCCTTGCTCCCCTGCTGCTATGTGAACTCTCCTCTCACGGATTGTTAAGAGAGCTGCAGATACAATGTGAGTGACGTCATCACATCGCGCCTACAGCTCCCGGGCCCAGAGCACAGAGGGACACTGTGGGGTTGTAGGAGCTGTCCACTACTGTTCACCACTGTATTCTCCTCTCCGGACGCAGATGAGTTGAATCCAGGACATACCTCAGAATCTGGGACTATACTGCAGAATCCGAGACAGTTGAGAGGAATGCTCTTAGTTTTTGTACATAAATAATGACACAATGGAATCTGTTGTGTGTTGTGGATAATGTTCTAAGATCAGGGTGTACTTTGTTTTTCTGATTACCGAATATGAAAAGCTCAGGTCTATTCTTTAAATTCTATTGAATCTGTGTTCTTAAGAAGCAGAATATTTGTGCTGCACCAGTTCTACAGATGCAATGCAATATGACTAAGTTCCTTGCACCACCATTCAGCACCTTGTTTGTTGCACAAGCAACAGAAGATTTTATCTAGCCATTCTATTCCGTAGATCAGAAGTGGCTGGAGCTAGTCTGCACCAATGCATCAGAAGGGGAATATTGTTTGCAAATTGGTAAGATCGGCTATTTTCATTAAAGGGACAGTGTAAGGCATATATTTATTAAAAGGGCATAGAGGGAGCATTGTTTTTGTAATTAGGGGGCGTTGTGTGAGAATTATCTTAATCAGGGTGTACAGTTTTAGACAGCTATATAGGGGGCACAGTGGTGCACTGTTTTTGTTTATAATCAATGGCACTTTGGTAGCATTATCTTAATCTGACACCTCAATGAGGACATTTTCCTAAATCAGAGGCACATTGAGGACATTTTTATTCAGTGGGCACAGTGAAGGCATTTTAATTCGAAGAACATACTGCATACATTTTCTTTAACCAGGATGTACAGTATGAGCATTTTTTAAATCAGTGTCAGAGTGTGGGAACTTAGCACGGTATGTTTATTATTATTAACTTATGGGAAGGCGTGTCCCAGTGCCAGTCATGTCAAATATGACACTCAAACAGTGTGACTCGATGCGTCCGATGGCGCTAGTGTTGCCTGGATATCTGAGCAGTCTGATGCAGACAGGTGTCTCGTGAACATGGCAGCACGTCGCGAGTTAAGTGACTTTGAACATGGGATGATAATCAGTGCAAGACGCATGGAGATTACCCAGGAACTTGAGTTTCTGAGAATTTCAAGAGTGTCTTGCGTGGACATGCAATATTGCAGAGACAATGTTGGCAGCCACATAAACCGGCACACCGGTCGACCACGAGTATTTGATGAACGGACGTCACGTCACCTCCGCAAAGTCATACGGGGCTCTCGCCGGTCTACTGTGGGTCAAATTACCTCTGATTTGAATGTGTGGCGCAAGGACCCCATTCCCACCAGGACTGTACACCGAGAACTGCACCACATAGGCTTCAACAGTCGACGCCCAACCCGTGTCCCTTTGCTGATGCCGCACAGGGCTCAAAGACTGACATGGGCCCACGACCATTGTCATTGGACCATGGAACAGTGACGGCATGTGGCATGGTCTGATGAATCACGATTTCAGTTGTACAGAGCTGATGGGTGTATGAGAGTGTGCCGTATGCCCCATGAAGCCATGGATCCTGCATGCCAATAGGGACATGTCCAGGGGGGAGGTGGCTCCATTATGGTCTGGACCATGTTCACACGGTCGCAATGGGTCTGGGTGCAGGGATCCATGACTGGTGCTCGATACGTGCAAGTTATGGCAGATCATCTGCACCCCTTTTGGTGTTAGAGTTCCCTGATGGGGATACTGTGTACCAACAGAACAATGCAACATGTCATCGCTCATTGGTGGCACGGTACTAGCTTAATGAACACACCAGTGACCTCACAACCCTCGATTGGCCTGCCCACTCACCCGACCTCAACGCCATAGAGCATTTATGGGATGCTGTGGTTACCAGTGTCTGCTCCATGGACCCAGTGCCAAATGCACAGGACCAATTGTGGGCTGCAGTGGAGACTGCATGGATCAATATCCCTCCAGAACTCTTCCAACACCTCGTGGAGTCCATGCCTTGTCATCTTGCTGCAGTTATCAGGGCTGGCAGAGGGGCTAACCGCTATTAATGGCGCATCTGGCACCTTCTCATGACTTTTGGCCACTGAGTGTATTAGCTGTATTGCACAATGCATGGCTTAAAAAACTGAAAACAAAAGGCATGTTTACCCTTTTTATCCCTTCTCACCCTAAATAAATGTAATATAAGTTATCAGTAAATTATGTGTACCCAAAATAGTACTACAACTACAACTCATCATGTAAAATGTAAGCCCCCATATGGCTCAGTAAATTGAAAAAATAATGATGAAAAAAAGCTTAGACTTTAAGACCCAAGTCTCCTAGAACTTCACTTCTATTACACAATAGGTAGTAGTGCAATCCCTGGGTCCCATTCATGTTCTTATAATGTTACTATTGTCAGGGCCGGCCACAGGTTTTTGTGGGCCCTTGGGCAACAGTGCCTCAGTGGGCCCCTTTTGGAGCAACCCATGTGCACTGCAAGAAAAAAAAACAACCAAAATTGGGTGGTGTTTTTTGCTGAGGCAGACCTACTGGAGTTGAGTGTATTACAGTCCATTCCATGCAAGTTGATAGAAACCGTTCAGGCATCAGAAAGTAAAGAGGAATTTTAGGCAGACATCTGCTCAGGATACCTCTTTATTTTTTTCTCCATGGCTCACAGTGGTGGATACTGAGCATCAGCAGGCCCTTGCCCAAATGAATGAGTCTAATCAGCGGGGAGTCTCAAACCATGGCCTTCGTATCAGCGCAGAGTCTGCAGCAGGATCCAGCAGGACACTCTTTTTTTTCTGAGTCCTGCTTTAATTGTTTTAAATGAGAGGTAGAATGAGGGAAGATTCTGCTGATGATTTGGGGGTGAAATCCGCTGCAAAATCAGCGCCAGATTCCACCATGTGAACAAGACCTGATTCTGTTAACACTTCAATGAATGCTTTTCATCTGTATTAATGGAAGTGCTCAATGCAGAGAATGAGTGGGCCCCCATCCCAGATACATATATAAATACATACACAGACAGGGTATAATAAATATATACAGGGACTTAACTAGCAAAGACTCGGCCCAATAGCATTCTTTTGACTTGGTTCCCACCATGACATAGTGCCCCTTTCCTTGCCCCCACATAGTATAACGCCCCATTTAAACACACTATAATGTCCCACAGTGGTCTCTTCTCACAGTATAATGTCCCATAGTGGCCCCTTCACAGGGTATAAAATCCCATAGTGGCTCCTCCACATGGCATAATGTCCCATAGTGGCCTGAACCACATCGCCTGGCCAGAGGTGTAGCTAGAGGTTCAGAATGGGGGAGGCATGCATGTCCAAGTGGGCTCCCAACTGTTTACATAGTGCCATTCATTTCATAGCGGCCATGTAATGTAACTAGAACCTGGTCCTATACACGTCTATATGACAAGGCTGGAATTGGATCCAGTCACTATAAACAGAGTGTGATATAAACAGGCTCTATTGCTCCTTCATACCGCTGATCAGTGGGGAATCACTTATCTCTTATTGATTATTTATTCTAAGGATAGATCATCAATAAAAATGAGCTAGAAAACCCCTTACACCTAAGGCCCCATGTGGTGTCCTGTAGCAAAAAAAAACGCTGCAGGAAAGACTCTGGCGGTGACGCTTCACATTTGTTCCTGTTCCTTTGCACAGAAAGTTTACAAAGGTTTTCACTGCGTACATTCTGCTTCAGTTATATCTAAACAACCGGCATTTCCGTAGGTATGCTTTGATTTCCAAAATCGAAAATCACAGTGTGTATTTTATTTTACCGCAAAGTAGGGATGGGGCCCCATGTAGCAAAAACACCACAGGAAAACCCGACATTTTACAATTCCTGCAGAGTGAACGGGATTCTAGCAAATCCCATCCACACTTTGTGGAAAAATATGTGCAGTGGATATGGTGCAACTTCCAAAACCATTGCGGTTTTTGAAATCGCAGCATATCAATTATACATATGAAAACAGCCGCAATTTTCCTACAGGTATAATGCAGTGGTTCTTAAGCTTGTTTGAGGTACCGAACCCACCAGTTTCAGGATATCTGTGTCAGCACACATGTATCACATTGAAAGCAATAGGTAAAAAAGCCTCCCATTGAGTTCAATAGGTAGCGCGCGTAAGACCGTACCCATTGAACTCAATGGGATTCTGTTTTACTGCACTCACTCTGACATGTGTTTACGTGTCAGAATGAGCGGAGTGTTACTCCAAGTGAAAGCAGCCTAAGAAACTTGAACAAATCGGTCATTTTGCTACAGACGTCTAGACCTCTCACAATGTGGGTTTAGAAAAATCTCTGTAAAACTACTGTCACCTGTGATTCAGGCCCAAGCAACAGGTCTAACAATAAGGTTCCTTCATTTGTCAAGGTGTAATCAGGGGTTCACAGGCATTCCTCCTTGCCATTACAACCAACCTGCTGCTTCTCCACTGGCCCCCAAGGAGCCAAAAACTGCCCACCAGTGGACATACACAACACCAGGTTAAACACAGCAGATTTCTCTTTACTGTTAATGTTGAACTACAGCAGGTTTGGTATAATGACAGCACTAGCAGTGATGTAGAATATAGAATAGCAACTTCTACGGGCCTCTGGGCTGTGGAGAGCAAATGATGTCCTTTTGCTGTTGTTAAAGATGCGTTGCCTCCCACCACTGGTCCTGAGCTCCTGCTCGCCAGGTGTTTCTAAGGTATACTGGTTCAGGTAACTGACTAAAGTATTAACATAGGTGTCCCCTAACTGTCTCCTCTGTGTGACTAGATCACATGGCTTTCACAACTCACCTGATCTCCTTCAAGTGGTCTTTCACTAATGATCTGGCCTGTTCTCCTAAAAGTCTTCCCTCTGTCTCAACTCAAGTTATCTCCTCTCCCCACAGAGCACAGGAGCGGCCCTTAAACAGGAAGCCATCTCTCCCCACAGGCAGCTGGGATAATACCTGATGTCAAACAGGCGGCACCACACATCTCCTGTTGTGCAACCCATAGGCACAACTCAGCTCCACTGACAAGGAATTGTTGCACAATCCAGTCTCTAAGGCTAAGGCCCTCATGAGCCGGAAACGCCACGCTAAAGTGCTGCAGGAACAACCGCGGCATGAACACATTGCGGTTCTTCCCGCTGCGCTTTGAACAGAAAGTTCACAGAGTTTTCCTCCGCGGACTTTCTGTTACAATTATATCTATGGGAAAGCCACCAGCGTTTCCGTAGATATAATTGACATGCTGCGATTTTCAAAACCGCAATGCATAGTTTCATATATATATAGTGAGAGAAAGAAAGAGAGACAGACAGTAATTCAGTGAGAATTACCTTATTTAGTTATTTCTTTCTATCTGAAACCTTCTCCTCTCCCTGTTCAGCTCCCCCTGCTCTATAACACACTGCCTACAGATCAGACTGATTGTCTACAATGGCAGATTCCATTTAAGCATGCATCCCAAGCATAGTGTAGGAATAGGAGTGCAGTTCATGGTAAACTCCAACGTTTTGTTCAGTTTGCAATATGATGTAACACGTAGAATATTAATACATTCAATAGTGACCACAGGCCCACAGGTAAAATAAAATACGATGGGTAAGAACTAATAGCTCAAAAGTTAATGTGCTTAATATTTTCTCAAATATGTCAAAACAGAGGAACATTCACTTCCACAATTGGCAGACAAATACACCGAACCTGTAAGTGCATGTCAATAGCTATGTCCAGTTACTATCCAGTATATAAGGACAGAGAGCCTGCTTATTACAAATAGACCACTAACTCCAGAATAGCAGTAGTTAACCGCCATTAGCTGAATGAACATGAGTGGTAAAGTGTCAGTGGATAATATTACAGCATCACTTTGCGTTATTACAACACTTGAATGCAGGAGCAGACGAGATTTAATCTTTGGAAGGAAGAGACCAACATTTAAGCTCTTTAAACCACTAAAGCCTGTTGCAATTTTGCCAACTGCGTAGTAGGCAGTGTTACATCAGATAATATGTCCATTAGCGTATGATTGGCCTGTGTCCTGAGCAATAGGTGCATTTATTTAATTGAGACAAGTAGATGAACATGCACACATGGGGGCACATATGCTACTGAATGTCCCAGCTTTATTTGGCAACACACTCTCAATCTTAAAACATCTGTAATTACATAGGACAGCAAAAACATTCTAAGTAATTATATGGACAAACAAACCCACTGGCAGGTACTATGGACTAGGCTATTTGTTTGGTCACATGGGCTAAGGAGCAGTATGAACTCTGGATAAAGTATTGATGTATATGAAAACGTACACACGGACTGTTATACCCCAAATCACCCACCCCACCCCACCCCCTTATACTCTCCCCCTCGACTCCAGCTCCCCCCCCACACACACTTTACTAGCTTTGGCAATGCCAAATATCTATTTGGATTTGCCAATAAAGCCTGTTTGATTTGGTTTGACATTGCAGTAGATGTTGAAGATAGATAGACAGACAGACAGACAGACAGACAGACAGACAGACAGACAGACAGATAGATAGATAGATAGATAGATAGATAGATAGATAGGAGATAGATAGATAGATAGATAGATAGATAGATAGATAGATAGATAGATAGATAGACAGACAGCAAAAAAGTAGGCAGCACTCCAAATGGATCCTACTTACTCTGTGTTCACACTGTAGACCCATTCTGGATACAAGACAGGTATAATAATTTAGCGTAGGGTCCCATCTGAATGATGTCACCTTGTCGTGGCAGGTGGGCTACTTACTGTTTGATCAAATGTATATAACAAAGAACCTCTAATTTATAGACTATATTAGGTGTTTTAACTATATTAGTAATGCTTTTTGGATTTCTTTTTCCATATGCCCTACTGCTGTATGCGGAGTGCGACTGCAGTTTTTGCATTTTAGATAGATAGACAGCAACAAAAAAAAAAGTAGACAGCACTCTAAATGGATGTGAAAAGCAGTCAAGGAAGTTTATTTCCCCATGTAACACTTGAGAAAACCTCATGTTTAAGCTAAAACGTCACATGGTACTATAAACTTCCTTCACTGCTTTTCACATCCATTCGGAGCGCTGTCTACTTTTTTGCTGTTTATCTAGTAGGCTAGAGTCTATTCCCCGAGGTGAGCACCCTGGTATATTTACTGGCGTGACCTTGATTTTGGAATTTCTAGATAGACTGATAAATAGATGGATACGTTTGTGGGACATTCTAGCTTTTATATCATGGAATATGACAACTACATTATTGCCCTAATGTTACAGATCACTTCTGAATAAACCTAAAATATGAGCTAATACCTGACAGTTATTCCCAATCTTTCTGCCATTGAAGAGTCCCTAAAAGATAATTACACTCTCAGAAAACCCAGTTTACATGCCAACACTTGGTATCCTGGCAGAGATGTGTTGCCTGTCTTCTTTCCCAGCACCAAACTATTTGGAATAGTTAAGGAAAAAACTCTAAGAAAAATATGTTATTAAATTGTGTAAAGAACTGTAAAAAATCATTTCCAACTCTTGCTATAGTTACTGATATTATTCCTGGTGTTACTAATAATTGTACTTTTGTCCTGGTGGCTCAGTGGTTAGCACTGCAGCACCAAAGTCCTGGGTTTGAATCCTGCCAAACATAACATTTGTAAGGAGTTTGTATGTTCTCCATGTGTTTGTGTGGGTTTCCTCCCACACTCCAAAGACATACTGACAGAGAATTTAGATTGTGAGTCTTACATGGGACACAGTGACCAACAATAATGTCTGTTAAACGCTGTGGATTATGATGGCTCTATACAAGTAAGCTAAATAAAATTTATTATTCGAAAACAAGTTTAAGTCTTTAAAACTTCCATATGACTCGATTCCCACATGCAAATCCTGATGCCGTTTTTATCAGCTAAAACCAGGAGTATCCACCTCTAACAACAAAATTTACATATTGTGAATGCAGCCTAATAGATTAAAGCAGACAAAAAAGCCCAAAGTTCATTTTCTCACAATTCATGTACAACACCTAAAACTTGTTAAAAAGGGATTTCCCTGACTGAACTAAAAAAATGTGAATAAAGGAAGGAAATGTTTGTCATATGAATGAATAAACATAACTAAACACCTTTATCTGTGTTTGGACCATTTTTACAATTTGTCATATTTCCCTGCAATACTTCCTGGTTTCTAGTTCCTGGTTGTGAGTGTGTCAGAGCTTTTCCAGGAAGCCCCTCCCAGCATCCACCTACTGCACCTCCTAGTAGATTTTCATTCATGTCCAGTATACTTACTTATGTAAGTGCATACAGGGCCGCCATCAGGAATTTTGGGGCCCCATACAGCCTAAGTGTCTGCCCCCCCCCCCCCCCGCCATTTTAAAACTACCTTATTTTGCGACATACCAATTATGTATTACATTTCCCTTTATTTAGCAGCTTTACAAAGCTTAATCAGATTCTATTTGCAGGTACAGTCTGTTACGTGTGACAGCCCCTATAGAGAGCCAACACCATCTATAAGAGCCCTCTTAATAAATCCTCAGGGCTTTTTCACATTGCGTTTTTGGCCTCCCTTGCCGGGATACGTTGGTAACCAGTCAGAATCAGCTGTCAACTTATCCCTGCACGAAGAACTGGCCATTAACAAAAAAAGGGAGCCTGCAGTTCTCCGTGCAGGGATAAGTGGGGAGCTGATTGTGACTGGTTACCAACGTATCCCGGCAAGGGAGGCCAAAAACGCAATGTTAACACTCCTTTAAAGTGAAAGTCCCACCCCCAAACAGGCTGCTATGCTAGTAGCATAGCGGCCTACATCATTATTAATACAAAGCACACATACCTTTGGAGGTATTGTGTGCTTTGTAGTTCTCCAGCTAAAAACTTATATATTATATATTATTGCCCCAGTTCCCTCTCTGCAGTGCCGCACACCCGATGCCCCAACAATCCCCCCCCCCCGTCCACCTTCTAACATCTTTCCATTGCCCCCTGTACCCATACCTCCCAACTTTTGAAGAACCAAAAAAGGGACAAATTTAGCCCCACCCACTGTCATGTTGACTCCGCCCATTCTCATTAATTTTTCATGTGTCCGCACACAGTATAATCCTCCTACAGTCACCCGTACATTATATGTCCCCCCTCTATCTCTCCCCCAGTTTCATATACACCCTTCATCTGCCCCCAGATTCATGTCCCCCCTCCATCTCTGCCCCCAGTTTCATGTCCCCTCCATCTCTGTCCCCAGTTTCATGTCCCCCATCTCTACCTCCAGATTCATGTCCCCCATCTCTGCCCCCAGATTCATGTCCCTCCATCTCTGCCCCCAGATTCATATCCCTCCATCTCTGCCCCCAGATTCATGTTCCCTCCATCTCTGCCCCAGATTCATGTCCCCTCCATCTCTGCCCCCAGATTCATGTCACCTCCATCTCTGCCCCCAGATTCATGTCCCTCCATCTCTGCCCCCAGATTCATGTCCCTCCATCTCTGCCCCCAGTGTCATGTCCCTCCATCTCTAGCCCCAGATTCATGTCCCCTCTATCTCTGCCCCCAGATTCATGTCCCCTCCATCTCTGCCCCCAGTGTCATGCCGTCCTCTCCATCTCTGCCCCCAGATTCATGTCTCCACATCTCTGCCCCCAGATTCATGTCCCCCCATCTTTGCCCCAGATTCATGTCCCTCCATCTCTGCCCCCAGATTCATGTCCTCCCATCTCTGCCCCCAGATTCATGTCCCCCCTCCATCTCTGCCCCCAGATTCATGTCACCTCCATCTCTGCCCCCAGATTCATGTCCCTCCATCTCTGTCCCCAGATTCATGTCCCTCCATCTCTGCCCCCAGATTCATGTCCCCTCTATCTCTGCCCCCAGATTCATGTCCCTCCATCTCTGCCCCCAGTGTCATGCCGTCCTCTCCATCTCTGCCCGCAGATTCATGTCTCCACATCTCTGCCCCCAGATTCATGTCCCCCCATCTTTGCCCCAGATTCATGTCCCTCCATCTCTGCCCCCAGATTCATGTCCTCCCATCTCTGCCCCCAGATTCATGTCCCCCCTCTATCTCTGCCCCCAGTTTCATGTCCCCTCCATCTCTGTCCCCAGATTCATGTCCCCCATCTCTACCTCCAGATTCATGTCCCCCATCTCTGCCCCCAGATTCATGTCCCTCCATCTCTGCCCCCAGATTCATGTCCCTCCATCTCTGCCCCAGATTCATGTTCCCTCCATCTCTGCCCCCAGATTCATGTCCCCTCCATCTCTGCCCCCATATTCATGTCCCCTCCATCTCTGCCCCCATATTCATGTCCCCTTCATCTCTGCCCCCATATTCATGTCCCCTCCATCTCTGCCCCCAGATTCATGTCCCTCCATCTCTGCCCCCAGATTCATGTCCCTCCATCTCTGCCCCAGTGTCATGTCCCTCCATCTCTGCCCCCAGATTCATGTCCCTCCATCTCTGCCCCAGATTCATGTCCCCTCCATCTCTGCCCCCAGTGTCATGCCGTCCTCTCCATCTCTGCCCCCAGATTCATGTCCCCTCCATCTCTGCCCCCAGATTAATGTCCCCTCCATCTCTGCCCCCAGATTCATGTCCCCCATCTCTGCCCCCAGATTCATGTTCCCTCCATCTCTGCCCCCACATTCATGTCCCCTCCATCTCTGCCCCCAGATTCATGTCCCCTCCATCTCTGCCCCCAGATTCATGTCCCCTCCATCTCTGCCCCCAGATTCATGTCCCCTCCATCTCTGCCCCCAGATTCATGTCTCTCCATCTCTGCCCCCATATTCATGTCCCTCCATCTCTGCCCCCAGATTCATGTCCCCTCCATCTCTGCCCCCAGATTCATGTCCCCTCCATCTCTGCCCCCAGTGTCATGCCATCCTCTCCATCTCTGCCCCCAGATTCATGTCTCCACATCTCTGCCCCCAGATTCATGTCCCTCCATCTCTGCCCCCAGATTCATGTCCCCCCATCTCTGCCCGCAGATTCATGTCTCTCCATCTCTGCCCCCATATTCATGTCCCTCCATCTCTGCCCCCAGATTCATGTCCCCTCCATCTCTGCCCCCAGATTCATGTCCCCTCCATCTCTGCCCCCAGTGTCATGCCATCCTCTCCATCTCTGCCCCCAGATTTATGTCTCCACATCTCTTCCCCCAGATTCATGTCCCCACATCTTTGCCCCCAGATTCATGTCCCTCCATCTCTGCCCCCAGATTCATGTCCCCCCATCTCTGCCCGCAGATTCATGTCCCCCATCTCTGCCCCTAATGTCATGCCGTCCTCTCCATCTCTGCCCCCAGTGTCATGCCGTCCTCTCCATCTCTGCCCCCAGTGTCATGCCGTCCTCTCCATCTCTGCCCCCAGTGTCATGCTGTCCTTTCCATCTCTGCCCCCAGATTCATGTCCCCCCATCTCTGCCCCCAGTGTCATGCCGTCCTCTCCATCTCTGACTCCATATTCATGTCCCCACATCTCTGCCCCAAGTGTCATGTCCCCCCATCTCTGCCCCAGTGTCATGCCGTCCTCTCCATCTCTGCCCCCAGTGTCATGCCGTCCTCTCCATCTCTTCCCCCAGTGCCATGCCGTCCTCTCCGTCTCTGCCCCCAGTGTCATGCCATCCTCTCCTTCATCTGCCCCCAGTTTCACGTTCCACCTCAGTGTACACGACATTACACTTAGCTTCTCCTTCTCTCTCACTGGCGCACAGTTGTAGACGTGATGTGACGTCATCACATCGCGTTTACAAGCCAGTAGTAGTGGCGGCGGCAAAGCGAGGAGCTGACACAGGTCAGCTCCTCGCTTCAGCCGCATATGTGTCAGCGAGAGAGGCGCGCAGCGGCGAAGCGAGGAGCTGACCTGTGTCAGCTCCTCGCTTCACCCGCGTATGTCTTCAACTCAGATCTGCGTCCTCTGGATGCAGATCTGAGTTGAAATAGGACATACAATAACTGCTACGGGCGCCGGCACACGGTGGTGGGCCAAAACCAAAAAGGGTTTGATGTTTTGAACTTTTGACTTTCAGGCTCCTTTTACCACCATCCGCTACAGCTTTGGGTATGAGACTACCATCATTTTATAGATAATCAGTTACATGACAAGAATTCCTTCAAAACTGTGTGCAAGTGTACCTTTTATGATATTGCCAAAAGAGCAATGTTAGGAACCTGATACTATAATAACAGAAGGTTAGTCCTGGGTGACCAAAATCTCTAGACACCAAGGCCAAAACGGTCCAGAGTGTACAATGGTCTCCTAACCACAGCAGAACCAGGCCCCGGAGGTCTTCACTAGAGTTCCTGATGATGGAGTTGGACTTTGTAAATTCTGGGACCCAGAACCACAACTGCCCAGAAAGTGCCGCACTCTCAGCACACCCCAAGTAGCAGAGGACCCAGAAACACTAACGTTAGCAGATGAAGAAACAGTAGGAGCTGGTCAGCAAGGAGAGAGATGTTCTGAGGAATGCCAGGAGATAGTGGAAGCACGCAGGAAGGTCATACAGGACAAGATGGTACACAAGAGGTCTTGCAGGTTCCAGGGATACCCAAAACTAAGTCAATCAAGCCGGGTTGGTACACAGGAGGTCATGAGGTAGCAGGAGGGATAAGCAAATGCGTAGTCAGGAGAGCCAGGTCATACACAAGAGGTCACAGAGTAGCCAAGCAGAGCTCAAGCAGGAGTAATCAGGAAACAAGCTGAGGTCATCCACAAGAGGTCAGAAGGTATCCAAATTGTGAGGTCAAGGAGAGGTAGTCTGGAAGGCAAGCCTAGGTCAAAAAATGGAACACTGAAGGAGGTACAGGAGGTGCAGGGTCAGGAGCAGAGCAGAAATGCAGGGGGGAGCTGCCACCAGGAAACTGAATAACCAGCAGTGGATTGCAGCCAAAACGTAGTCTAAATAGCCTCTGACCCGCCGCTGACCCCAGCGCTGCATCGGCATCTCATGACAGCTAGCCGTACAAAAAAGCCAGCAGCAGAAAAGGAAGACAATTTTCCCCTTCCTTTTCCATCATGTGAACCGGGCCTAACAGTACCTAGAAGGATCAATGCTGTTTTTAAGTCAAGGGGTGGTCAAACCAAATATTGATTTGATTTAGATTTTTGTTTTGCTCATTCACTTAATTTTGTTAATTGACAAAAATAATAGTTTCTAACTGGGAAACAGTCTCTTCAATTATGACCATGTCTTGACTCATATATGGACTTATCAAACCCCACCCTAAAGTGGGTAGACTCACTCAGGTTACGAGCATCTTTCAAGTCAGTAGTGTTCCCCATGATTGTGTCGCCTACTGAACCAGACTAAGGGACCTTTTTAAATGCTTAGGAAGCCTTTGCAGCTGTTTTGGGTTAATTATTCTAATTTTCTGTGATAATGACTTTTGGGTTTTCCTTGGCTGTAAGCCATAATCATCAACATTAATAGAAATAAACACTTGGAAAAGTTCTCTCTGTTTGTAATGACTCAAGATAATATATGTGTTTCACTTTTTCAATTGAATTACTAAAAAAATTACTTTTTGATGACATTCTACTTTACTGAGATGCACTTCCTTGTATATGATGTTCCTCTATAACAGGGATAGGGAACCTTCGGCTCTCCAGCTGCTGTGAAACTACAACTCCCAGCATGCTCCATTCACTTCCATGGGAGTTCCCAGAACAGCAAAGCAAGTATGCATGCTGGGAGTTGTAGTTTTGCAACAGCTGGAGAGCCGTACGTTCCCTACCCCTGCTCTATAATGTCACCTAATGCATTCCCTATAAAATTCCATTAAAGGGATTCTCCAGATTTTATAAATTGGAATCAGTAGGCTCTTTAAGTAAGTCTATGTACTGGCTCATTGGTCACTTTCGCCAACCAGGTCACAATGGCTCATCTGTTTGATGAAAGTTGTTTTTAAAACCGACATCATGTAAGTTGGAAACTTACATGATGTGAAAATCCAATACCATGTCATCATTATGGAAGACCAAACCTAATGTGAAAATCTCAAATGAAAGAGTGGAAGAACTATAATAAACCTGGAACTGATCTCAATATCTGTCCTATAACTATTATATAGAGGCTATATGTATGTCTCCAAACTACTAGCTCTACTTGTATTGCTTCATGTATAAAAGCTAATGCAATAGTTCCCTTCTTTCTGCCTTGTGCAGGTACATGCAGAAATGTTGCTAAATATGTCTTCTGTCCATTGAAATAATGTGTAATTATTTTCCGCGGACATAGTGAATGTGTACTCTAGCAACAGGCTACACCAAGGTAATTTACCTGCCGTAAAAGGAAGTAAGATTATAATTAACAACGCTATGAGATCTCTACTGAACAGCATGTATGTCACTGTTGTCATGGAAACTATTTTTACATTATACAGTTCAACAGGCACTTTTCTTGATTATATTTTTTCTGCAGGTTAGCAACATGACGCATCGTACGTACCTAACATTTGAGGCTATGTATCTTAAAAAAGAAGCCACCAAATGCATACAAATGTACAAGCCCAGAACCTACTCTACTGCTGCATTGCATGGCAAATGTCTATAAAGCAAGGAAACCTGAAAAAAAGTTACATATTTAGTTGCCACTTTGCGGAAAAATGGGATTTTCTAATATTGAGACATTAGCTTTTTATAGCAGTGATGTCGTGTTTTAATTCTACCATGTAATACCCATCAGCCAATGGCAATAACCATTTATTAATTTGCTGTTAAAGAGGATTTCCGTTTTTCACTCAGCAACTACTGCCATTTTTAATGCACTTCTCAGGGCCTTTTTCAACTTTGTGGTAGCATCAGCCATATTCTTCGAAGTGGCCTGCTGGGGGAGTAGCATACCAGCCAGGGGCTGAAACAGACTTGACAGGCTGGTTAGAAGGGCAGCTCTGACTTGGGGAGCCCCCTGGACCCAGTACTGTGGTGGGTGATATAAGGATACTCCATGCTGGAGAACAACTCCCATCCCATGTATGAGACCATGATAGCACTGTGCAGTATTGTCAGTGACCGACTGCTTCACCCTAAGTGTGAGAAGGAACGCTATCGCAAGTCCTTACTCCCAACCGCGATCAGGCTGTATAATCTACATCAGGCCAAGCGAAGATCACTCCGCACAGAGAACTAAATGATCCTGAAGTCCTTTTCTTCTTAATTACTATTACTCCTATAGTATCTTTTTCTATCTGCTATGAGCTTGTATGTGTTCTTTCTTGAATATAATACTGTACTATCCATTCTACTGTAACACACTGAATTTCCCCATGGTGGGACTATTAAAGGATTATCTTATCTATTATTTATCTTAAAACCTCCATCATTTATGATCCCCACTACTATACTACATATGACAGCTCAGCTATCAATTTTGATGAATCTATTTTTCATTGTTGTCGTGGCCAAAGGTTATTTTGGCTATTTGCTGAACTTTAAACAAACTTGTCACATTGAACATGTTCCATCTGCCAGCAGAATGTTCTAGAACAGGAGAAGCTGTACAGATTGATACATAAGTTTGCAGGGAAATATTACAAATTGTAATTTATTAATCTAAATCCTGCTTATTTCTGGAACCCTTATGGACCTTGTTAAAAGTCAAAGGTGCACGTTGATGTCAACAGATTTTGCATATGCCCTCCCTTATGTTATAAATGAAAAACATGACACAAGTGTGAACTTAGTCTTAATTAGAGATGAGCGAACAGTAAAATGTTCGAGATTCAATATTCGTTTCGAGTAGCCCCTCAATATTCGACTACTCGAATCGAACCCTATTATAGTCTATGGGGGGGAATTGCTCGTTTCAGGGGTAGGCAACATTCGATCAAATTATACTTACCAAGTCCACGAGTGAGGGTCGGGCTGGATCCTCTGAGAAGTCTTCTCCATGCAGCGTCCCCGTGGCATCTTCCGCCTCTGAATTCACTCTGCCAGGCATCGGGCCTGGGCAGAGCCGACTGCGCATGTCTGCACTACAAGCGGGCATGCGCAGTCGGCTCTGCCCAGGCCCGATGCCTGGCAGAGTGAATTCAGAGCCGGAAGACGCCGCAGGGAAGCTGCACGGAGAAGACTTCTAAAGGTAGGAGAAGAACCAGCATTGATGGGCCGACTGTATAGCATTCGGCCAATCAATGCTGGTTCTGCATCGAACTTTTACATTCGAATAGCGAGTGGTACTCGATTGAGTACGAGTATTTCAAATACCGTAGTATTCGATCGAATACCTACTCGATCGAATACTACTCGCTCATCTCTAGTCTAAATCAATGGCTGCACCATTTCTTCATGAAAAAGTGATACTTCCACAATGGTGACATTTAAAGCCCATTAATTTACAGATAAAATTGTTTAGATGATATCGCCTGGTTTTGTCTCCACTTTATGTCAGAGAACCTGTCAGAGGCATGTCTCTTCATTTTCTCCAGTCACTGAAATGTATCATACATAACAATTCACAAATTACATGTAGCAAATTACCTGCTTTTTGTCTCATTTTACGACATTTTGATAAAAACACTTTGTAGAATCTGCAAAGATGTTAATGTGCCTGTTAGTGCAGCTTGGTAACAATTCTGTTGCATATATATATATATATATATATATATATATATATATATACTGTATATATAATACCATTCTGGTACTCTCTACTATAATTTTAGAAATCAGTCCAGTCTATCAAGTCCTTCACAATAACAGAGGTTACCATGGTATTCGGTGAAGCACGGCGCCACAAACATTTTACATTGTGATTGTGCAAGCCTAAAACATTGAATTAAAGGCTATGGATGCCCTTTCAGCATCTTTTTTCTCCTTGAATTCTATTCATTTTGACCTAAAAAAAAATCATTTTTGTAATTTAATTTATTGATAAAAATTTAGCTTCCTTTGGCTTTTGCAGATATATACAACACAAACTATAGATATTATTTCTTATCCAAGCCTACATTCACACAACTGCATTAAATTCACTATATGAGGAGGGCCACACGGTGGCTCAGTGGTTAGCACTGCAGCCTTGCAGCGCTGGAGTCCTGGTGTTCAAATCCCGCCACGGGCAAAAGACCATCTGCAAGGAGTTTGTATGTTCTCCCTGTGTTTGCATGGATTTCTATCCCATATTCTAAAAAAAAAAAAAGACATACTGATAGGAAAAAATGTACATTGTGAGCTCTATGTGGGGCTCACAATCTACATTAAAAAAAAAATAATAATAATTCACTATATGTGAATGGAGGCTAATCACGCTTTAATGGGCTGTCCAAAAAAATAGGTCATGCCCTGTTTTATAGATCCCTCAATGCACTAAAACAAGTGACCCAAAGTTGTAAAGTGGGCGTGAAAAATATATTTTTTCTCGGCCGCTGTGTTCCACATTTGTTTTAATGTAGACTAATCTGTCAGACTGAATGTGCAACAGTTCCTTCTTTCTCTTCTTACACTGGTAAAATAAAAAAAAACAAAAAAACAGCAAAAACATTTCATTTTTTCTGCAACGCTTTTTGTTGCATTTTTTTTCTTGTGCTATTAAATTGATGGGGAATCACTCACAATTGCACAGCTAAAATGAACATGCTGTATTTTTTACACATGTAAAAAACACGTCAAAATATGCGCCAAAAAACGTGACGCGTTTTTTTACCCGTGTAAAAAATTTCATTGAAGTCAACGGGAGTGTTATTTTTACACGTGTATTCTATACACGTGTATTATGCTAAAATGCGCTCACGTTAACTTCGTGTGCACGGGCCCTTAGAAAGTAAAACTCAAACTACAATAATTAGGAGTAAAACTTGAGACATAATTTATTTCGGAAAATCTGTGGCTCACCAATCAGGTAGTATTGTAATATAGTTTTGTCTGCTTATGTAGTAACAGTGATTAGATATAAAACTTGCGGCACACCAATTATATGATAAAGCTTGTGACGCATCAATTACAGCAACTCAGGAAAACTGGGAAGATGGGAGAACTATTTGGTCACGGTGGGGCTTATGGTGGCTATAGTAAATTTGACAAAAACATCCAGAACTCCTCAAGGCTATCGTATCGAAGATGGTAGCAGTATCCCCTGGACACTTCCTGGCAGTAAGCCTCCCTGACTCTGATATTGGTTGGAGTGCCCTTGCTGAACACAGGATTGAGGATTCAGGAGACAAGGTTGAATGGTGTAAAAACTCACGGATTACTTAAAGTAAGGTAGGCTACAACAACAGCAATCTTCCAAGTAATGGAGGCACAATTCTTAGGGACCAAAAAGATAGAGTTGGATCTGGGAGATGGTTCTCCCTGGAATCAGTCAGTGTCTCCCTTGCTAGGATAGTCTCCTTCTCCAATTCTCTCAACTAAACACCAAAAAATACCTGCAATGCTTAGATCATAAGGGGCAGGTTCCAAAAGGGTGTCAAACATGATCAGATGAGTTCAATAGATTGGATTGTAACTAGGAGGTCCATCCCAGTCTCTGTCAAGCACACTGATTCCATATAGTGAGCCGTCTGAAGGCCCATCTCCTGACTACAGGTTGCCAACCTAACAAGGAGCTCTAGTTTACACTCGGTCTCCTCTCCTGTTCAGTGAAGGATCTGCTTTTTCCCTTCCTAATCAGAATCTAACTTCTAAGTCAAGAGCTGTACCTTTAGCTCGTCTTAAAGCAACACAAGCCTTATACAGCAATAATATTCATTTCAATTTAAGGGAGTTTATCACCAGAACCCAGCATATACACTCAGCCCCAGATAGATAGGTTAGGGTCACCCGAATCAAAACCTGGTTTTACCTTTTTGAATTGGTGTCTCCATTGGCAATAAATTACTTTTGTGTAAATATGCAAATTAGCTCTTTGGCACAACTAAGATTTCTGCTTATCTCTTTGGAACAACGGCAACACCGTTGTTTTTCCAAAAAACTAATTTTTGGCAACAGAGGCACCAACTCAAAAGGGGAAAGCACTGTTTGATTCAGGTGACCCTGACCCATCTTTCCGTGGATCTGAGTTGATATTTTGGGTTCTAGTTACGGATTCCTTTTAATCTATCTCCACCGTATCCATTTTTCATTTTTTTTACTCCGTCTTCCAAAATATTTCTATTTTTGTATATACAGCTATATTTAGCTACAGCTAAATTTATATAGTTTTTGTCACGTGTTTATAGCAATAGCAAAAATCCAAAACTTTTAAAAATAGAAAAATGATTTTAGTTGCTATATTTTGATAGCTGGAACTATTTTGTGTTTTTATGTATAGAGGTGTGTAAGGTGTCCTTATTTGTGGTACAAGATTTATTTTTTATTTATACTATTATGGGGATTTCCCAACATTTTGATCATTTTATTTAACTTTTTTGGAGGTTAAATGTTGAAAGAACAGCGATTTAGTTATTGTGACCTTTCTTATTTTTATTATTTATTTATTTATTATGCTTACTTATATAGCGCCATCACATTCCGCGGCGCTTTACAGATATTGTCAGGCACTGTCCTGTCCCATATAGGACTCACAATCTACATTCCCTATCAGTATGTCTTTGGTGTGTGGGAGGAAACCCGAGTACCCGGAGGAAACCCATGCAAACACGGGGAGAACATACAAACTCCTTGCAGATGTTGCCCATGGCAGGATTTGAACCTAGGACTCCAGTGCTGCAAGGCTGCAGTGCTAACCCCTGACTATGGTCTTCGTCATATGAAATAAATATTTTTATATGTTTACAGTTCAGCCATTTTTGCATGCAGGGTTGACTAATTTGTTTATGTTTGTTTTTCTTTATTTAATTGTATTTGTGTTCGAGGGAAAGGAGGTTTATATGATTTTTTTTATTTTTTTTTTTAGGAAAGCCTCAATAGTTAATTCCTATGACAGACCTGTTAGCTTTCACAAAGTTCCTAGTTGTCATAGTAACCAGATAGTTTCCGTGGTCTCTCCACATAAGAGCTATATTAGCAACTAAATGTAAGAGGAGAGGCAGGGACTGGAACCAAAGGGGCACAAAGTAGGGATAGGGGCATGTGTCTGTGGGGACAAAGGAGAATCAGTGATTATGGTGGTCGCACTGCTTCTGCCCGATATCTGCAAACTATTATGGCATACATCATTAAGGGGTTAAAATTACATGAAATAAATGCAGATTAACCAGTTCTTTTCCTAGTGTTTCACTGAGATGTTACACAATTTTGTAGAAAAAGATGTGTCAAACAATCTTGCAGAGGTCTATTACCTAAACTACCTTATTTACTGTATTTTTTTTTTTGTTTTCCTTTATTATTGAAAAAAGTCAGATTATGGGCTGAAGGGAGATGATCCCTAGACTAGGATCACCACCAGTGAGGGGTTCATTTGGGATAATCAGCAGAACTGGCGGTAGGACTGAAATAGACTCACACTCTTGTTTCTGTAACATATATCAATATAAAACTTCCTCTTTTGTGATTGGTCAGTCACCGTTGACCATTGTCACATCGGGATTGCCATATTTAGTCTTTGGGCAGTAAGTAGTTACCGGCTGCTGTTGATGAAACCAACCATTAATCCATTGTCACAATGTCACTTCAAAGCCATAATAATATACAGTAGTACTATACTGTATTGTACTATTACATCATGGTGTAGGAAGCGCCTAATGCAAAATGACAATGCTACAAGTTGTTGATTAGTTAAGCTTCTGTGAATAAAACCTTTAGAACCACTATAGAAGAATATGTATATATATATATATATATATATATATATATATATATATATATATATATATATATATAGGGGGGGGTTACAATATGTGTTCTTTGTGTTTTATTTTCAGCCATGGACATGTCCTATGTGGTATTATTTGGTAATATTAATCCTCCTCTACATTAAAAGGCAACATGTAGGTCATAATTTTTTGGCCACTAATATAAGATTGTAGTTAAAGGGGCTCTATCAGCAAAATCATGCTGCTAGAGCCCCACATATGCGTGAATAGCCTTTAAAAAGGCTATTCAGCCACCGTAAATGTTATATTAAACTACCCCCCCCCCCCCCCCGTTTTCAAATAATAACTTAAAAAAGAATGTGCTCTACTTACGGATCGTGCACACTGGGCGGGCATTCAGGGTGTGTCTTCATCTTCCTCCCCGCCTCTTCTTCCTCCGATGTCTTCGGGTCCCGTACTCCTCCAGCGCTCGCTCGCGGACACTGATATAAAAAAACGGCCTGGGCGCATGCGCAGTAGCATGCAGCTTCTACTACGGCTACTGCGCATGCACCCAGGCTATCACTGGCCGTTCGCGAGCGCTGGAGGAAGACGGGACCGGAGGACATCGGAGGAAGAAGAGGCGTGGAAGAAGATGAAGACACACCCTGAATGCCCGCCCAGGGTGCATGTTCGGTAAGTAGAGCACATTCTTTTTTAGGTTATTATTTTAAAACGGGGGGGGGGTAGTTTAATATAACTTTTACGGTGCCTGAATAGCCTTTTTAAAGGCTATGCACGCATATGTGGGGCTCTATCAGCATGATTTTGCTGATAGAGCCCCTTTAAATTCAGTGTCAATATGTTTACATGTGAATTTGTGATTTTTTTTTTTTAATGAAAGAAGGCTGTGTATCTTGTATCTGAGCAATGTTGGGCACAGACATATTGATGTAGCTGGATGATGTTAGGTACAAATACATATTGATATTGAGTTTCTGCATATTAAAGAGCTTAGTTTAGTCATAAGGCACAATGATAAGCATATCGTATCATCTTTGACTATCATTGCCAATATTTCTATTACGAGATTCAGAGAACTGACTCAAAATTTCAGAAGCCAAATAATAAACATGTGATTTGTGTAACAGGTGATGGTTTATTAATTCTATGGTTTATTCAATATGCTTACAAAATGCCCTTGTTTTCTATGTGACAGAAGGGAATTCCCTTCCATGTACAGTAAACAACTACAATTTATGTTAGCCAGGGTCAGATTTAACTGTAGGCACATAAGGCTTATGACTATTGTGTTTATGAGGAACTACATCTATGGAAGGGGAAACTTACATATAAATACTCTGAACAGTGTATAAATAATAAGTATTCCTAGGTTAGGATGATCTTACAGAGGCACAGAGGAAAGGCTGAAATGTTGTTAGAAGGGCATCACCATGTGCTGATCTCTGTGCCTCTGCGCTCCTAAGATGTAGACCGGCTGCAGACCACGGCATATTTATAAGGTAGGGCTGGTTTCAGACACATATTACTGTCTGTATTATGAACATAACCCCTGGACCCTCTACAAATACTCTGGCCATACATGAGGGCCATTTGGTGGACACAGTGCAAAGGTTTCATTAGTGGGTCCCCCAATAGTTTAATGTCCCTTAGTGACCCCATACAATATAATAACCCTCTATGGTCCATCTCACAGTCAAATGCCTCTGTAGTGGTTCCATATAATATAATGGCTGATCACACATTAACCACCTAATATTACAATTGCAAAAACTCTAAAATTGTTACTTTTTTATTGCAGATGTTGAATTAATGGCTCTAATAAATAGTATTTACACATAAAATTAATATTATGTTAATGTTGATGATTATAGCTTACAGCCAAGGAAAACCCAAAAGTCATTATCTCAGAAAATTAGAATAATTAACCCAAAACAACTGCGAAGGCTTCCAAAGCATTTAAAAAGGTCCCTTAGTCTGGTTCAGTGACACAATCATGGGGAAGACTGCTGACTAGACAGATGTCCAGAAGGAAGTCATTGACACACTCCACAAGGAGGGTAAGCCACAGAAGGTCATTATTAAAGAAGCTGGCTGCTCATAAAGTGCTGTATCAAAGCATGTTAATGGAAAGTTGAGTTGAAGGAAACAGTGTGGCAGAAAAAGGTGCACAAGCAACCGGGATAACTGCAGCCTTGATAGGATTGTTAAGAAAGGGCCATTAAAAAATGTAGGAGTGGACTGCTGCTAGAGTCAGTGCTTCAAGAGCCACCACACACAGACATATCCAAGACATGGGCTACAAGTGTCGCATTCCATGTGTCAAGACACTCATGACTAAAAGACAAAATCAGAAGTGGCTTACCTGGGCCAAGGAGAGAAAGAACCAGACTGTTGCTCAGTGGTCAAAGGTGTTTTCAGATTAAAGTAAATTTTGTATTTCATTTGGAAATCAAGGTGCCAGAGTCTGGAGGAAGAGTGGAGAGTCTGTACACAATCCAAACTGCTTGAGGTTTAGTGTGAAGTTTCCACAATCACTGATGGTTTGGGGACCATGTCATCTGCTGGTGTAGGTCCACTGTGTTTTATCAAGACCAAGGTCAGCGCAGCCGTCTATCAGGAAATTCTAAAGCACTTCATGCTTCCCTCAGCCGACAAGCTTTTTGGAGATGGAATTTTCATTTTCCAACAGGACTTGGCACCTGTTCACACTGCCAAAAGTACCAATACCTGGTTTAATAACCACAGTATACCTGTGTTTGATTGGCCAGCAAACTCGCCTGACCTGAATCTATGGGGTATTGTCAAGAGGAAGATGAGAGACACCAGACCCAACAATGTAGATGAGCTGAAGGCTGCTATTATACAACCTGGGCTTCCATAACACCTCTGCAGTGCCACAGGCTGATCCCTCCATGCCACATTTCTGCATTGATGGAGTCATTCATGCAAAAGGAGCCCCCAAACCCCCCCCAAGTATTGATGGCATTTACTGGACAGAATTTTCATTTGGCCAACAATCCTGTGTTAAATAACTATTTTACAGTTGGTCTTATATAATATTCTAATTTTCTGAGATAATGACTTTTGGGTTTTCCTTGGCTGTAAGCCATATTCATCAACATTAACAGAAATAAACACTTGGAAAAGTTCAATGTTTGATATGACTCAATATAATATATGCATTTCACTTTTTCAATTGAATTACTAAAAAAAATAATTTTTTGATGATATTCTTATTTATTGAGATGCACTTGTATATTCCCCATTGCTTTAACTCCTTCCCACCAGTGACATTTTTCAACTTTCATTTTTGACTCCGCACCTTCAACATCCCATAACTTTTGTATTTTTCCGTTCATAAAGCCATATGAGGGCTTAATGTCCACAGGGCAAATTGTTGTTCATATTACCAAAATGTATTATTCTGTACAAAGTCATCTGTATTACATGTTTCAGTAAGGTTAATAATATAATAGTAATAATAATAATAATAATAATAATAATAAATTTTATTTAAATAGCACCAACATATTCCGCAGCACTGTACAATTTGTAGGGTTCAAATACAGACAGAGGTACATTACAAAGAAATAGTCATTTCATACAATGGGACTGAGGGCCCTTCTCGAGAAAACTTACAATCTATGACATAGAGGGAGTGACACAAGAGGTAGCAGGGGCAGCATCGGAGGTAGTATTGCTTATACAGTGGTCCGACACTTTTGTAATAGAGGTTACTGTCATTACACAAACATAAAACTTTATGAGCCGTCACCAGTCGTGTCCTTTAACATGTGGATGGTGCTTGGACATATAAAGTTAGCCTGAAATGGCATCATATCATGTGGGGGGTAATGTGGGAGCGGGGACAGATGAGGGTTAATTTTAGGGATTCTAATTACGGTACGGAAGGGTTTACATTAGAAATTGTGATAGGCCTGTCTGAAAAGATGTGTCTTTAGTTTGCGTTTGAAACTGTAGAAATTGGGAGTTAATCTGATTGTCCGGGGTAGAGCATTCCAGAGAAGTGGTGCAGCTCGGGAGAAGTCTTGTATACGAGCGTGGGAGGTTCTGATAATAGAGGATGTAAGTGTTAGGTCATTGAGTGAACGGAGAACACGGGTTGGGCGGTAGACAGAGATGAGGGAGGAAATGTAGAAAGGTGCAGCATTATGGAGAGCCTTGTGGATGAGAGTGATAACTTTATATTTTATTCTATAATGAATAGGCAGCCAATGTAGCGACTGGCACAGACCAGAGGCATCGCTGTAGCGTCTAGCCTGATAGATGAGCCTGGCCGCTGCATTCAGAATAGATTGTAGAAGGGAGAGTTTAGTGAGGGGAAGACCGATTAGTAAGAAGTTACAGTAGTCAAGGCGAGAATTAATCAGAGACAATAAGTGTCTTTAGTGTATCTCTGGTGAGGAAAGGGCGTATTCTGGAGATGTTTTTGAGGTGGAGGTGGCATGAGCGTGCGAGTGATTGGATATGGGGGGGTGAAGAAGAGGTCTGAGTCAAACATAACCATGAGGCAGCGGGCATGCTGCCTAGGAGTTATAGTAAGGCCTTAGACTGCAATGGATATATCAGGGACAGATCTGTTAAATGGTGGAAACAGTAGTATCTCAGTCTTACATAGTTTTATTTACATTTTAACCCCTTAATAAAAATCTAAAACTTAGAAAAAATATTTTTTCAAAAAGTCGCCATATTCTGACATCCATAACCTTTTTTTATATTTCCATGCACAACAATGTGTAGGGTGTCTTTTTTTGCGGGACCAGGTGTACTTTTTAGTGATATCTTTTAGGGAAATGTCTAATTCTTTGATAACTTTTTATTATATGGCTCTGCAGGGATTTAACTCTAGTTCTTTAGGACCATGTAAGAGATGGGTCTTAATTAGGGTTGCAACATTGTTGCCAAATTTTAGCAACAGCAGGAATTTGTGTAAAAGTAAAAAGGTAGTGTTCCTCACCATTTCTTTCCTCTGCTGTTTCAGCAGTAGGGCCCCGTTCCTTTCTGGCATTCCTCATCATTTCATGTCCTGCTGTTATGATAAATCAAATTACATCATCTAGCTTCAGAGGCCAATGATGGGCTGCAGTCACTGGCGTAACAATCATGGTCGCAGGGAGTGCGACTGCGACCAGGCCCAGAAGGGTATGGGGTCCGCGGTCAGCTGGAACTGGTGTGGCAGTGACCACATAAGTCCAGGAAAGCCTTGTTCCCTGACTGCTATACATATTGTTAATGGAAAGGGGCCTGACTGGGCCCCTTTCCATTAAATGCCAGCCCAGGGGAAGTGTATAAAATTTTTTTTAAAAAACCCACTTATACTCACCTGTCCTTGGCTGAACATCCACTCCGGGAGTCTCTTCTTGCAGTAGATGTTAAATCCTAATGGGCTAAAGGACCGTTGATGATGTCATGACAACATCAAAGGTCCTTTAGCCCACTAGGATATGATCAGACTCTTGTGTGGGCGGAGCTATCTGGATTGTACAGGAGTGTGCGCAAGCTGCAAGGAAGGAGACTGATAGAAGGTAAAGAAGAAAAGAACATGTGTGGTCCTCACATAGTAAAATACCCACTTAGTGGTCGCACATAGTATAATGCTCCCTTATTGCCCACTACAGACCTGTCTGCATCTCTCATTTGTCCAGTTCAATTCATCAGGTACAATGACATCATCATATTGTGCATGCATGTGCCAAACCACACAGTGGGGTTTGTATGATGAATGTTGGAGCAGGGAGCTAACAGTTTCCTGGTACACCATTGTGTTCAACTTCTGAAAATATTGTTAAAATACTAACCTACAGTGAGGCAGATACCAGACTGTGAACTCAAGGCCACATGAAATCGGCCTAAGACTGTTCAACATCTTTTACCATAGTGTCAAATTTATAGGTCTGACTGATCCATAGTCATTAGTTATAGCAAATCATTCCATAGAAAAGTGAAAAGTTATGTAATTTCTCTTTTATCCAGGGGCATTCTTTAGAAGCCAAATGACAGAGCCTCAACATTGCTTCTTTTCTCCCCTGATAATGGTCCTGTCTCCAGTTACCTTAAAGCCGCTATTGACCCTGGAACATTTTTGCACATTGTTTAGTTGCATAGCACTTATTTTAGAACAGTCTTTTTTTGCATTTAATTATGCACAGTTATAATTCAACTTTCTGACATTCATACACTGGAAAAATACAGCATTTTCATCTGTTTCTGCTAATCTCTTTGACCTTTTAGAGGATTTGCTGCATTCTTACCATTATTAAAAGTCCTTGCACATCACCACAGCTTTCTTTACATTTTAGAACTTGCTATCAGCATAGCTGTTAAAATTTTTATTTGTATTAATAATATACAGTAAGACTCCAAACAGTGTTTTGGTAGTTATTATTCCTGTTCGTGTCTTACGGTGTAAATGTATGCACTGTGCATACAAATTGTATCATCTTATTGGTATCAGGATTCCAGATTTTCATTGACTTTCTGGTAATGCTAATACATAGCAGTCGATCAGAACTGGCAGTATAAAAAAATTGGGTTGCTACTAATAGCAGCCTGAGTCTGATAAGAAAGGAGGTGAATAGATTGTTCAGACTCTCGGTAGCCCTTTACAATTCAACATTACTATGGAAAAGCTAAAAAGCAGCCAAGCAGTTACTAATGAAATTAATAAAAAGCAAACAAGCACAACCCAAATGTGACATATATGATGTTAAAACTTCTGTAACTGAGAAAGGAATAAAATCCAAATATAATGGTGATAAATTCAAGTCTATAGAAAAGAATCAGTTCCACTCTTGTCCATAAGCTGTGTCTAGTATTGTCCATTGACGATGGAATAATTTTCCATAAAAAGCACAGACATTTTTTCCTTATTGTGGGCAAGCCTTTGAAAGAAATCAGAATGACAGGCTGATATGGTTCATTTTTAGCACTGTGGCTGGTAGCACATGGAAGAACTATAACTTGTAATGTATGAGCTCAGCATGGCAGGTACTGATATTCATGATTGGTACTGTGGATTTAACTGTTTTATGGGGCATTATAGCTGCCAGTGTTAATGGAGGGTATTGTAATGCATAACTCCATTGTGCATAAGAAGACAGAGATTTAGTCGGCAATGGTGCAGAAAACTTTTACTTTCTGTACAAAATTAGGTTTAGTAGCGGTTATGTATTATAAATAATAATGTGCTACAATGTACATAATTAATTACTTATCTAGCATATATAGTGGCAACATATTCTACAGCACCTTGCAAACACCACCACCAGGGGGGCCCACAATATAAATCCCCCTACATAAGAAAAAAGATGGCACTATTCTTAGACAAACTAGATGGACAAATCTATTAGACAAATTCTAGATGGCTAATATATTAAGACTTGTGTAACAGATGTGAGAAGGTGACAGGCAGACTGCTGGAGTCCAGATATATCAGCTCCAGAATTCTAACGTATGTGTGGTCCAGAGTGGATCTAGAGTAGGCCTCTGCCCAGGTGTAGATCCCGGGCTCATTACTGGGCCAGAAAAAGGCTGCAGCTCCTGCATTACAGTGCAGTGCCATAAGGTGAAAGGAGGTGTATGGTTCCGTCCTGTAACCCTAAGTCCGGTGAGACAATATTGCGCTTGTTTTGTTCATGTGGCTGGAAGTAAGCCACACGTATAGTTAGGTTATCAGTTCTGTTTAGTTAGTTGCTCAGACGAGCAGGTTTTTTTGTTTTGCTTTTGCCTGAAGTGCTGTATTTTGTTTTGATCATTTTGTGCCTGAAGTCAAGGCTTATTTATTTTCCTGTTTTTCTTTTCTAACTAAACCAGTTTTGCTGCATATTTTGTGCCCCCGTCTTGACTGTTTGGGTCCGCACCACTGCTTCTACTGAGTTAAATTCCCCCACACAGATCATAGTGATGTTCAACTTTTTAGAGTGAAAGGCAATGTGTCTTTCAACAGCAGGATGACATGGCACTTACCAATCCTGATAATAAAAAGTTTCTGCATTCCAACTTGTAAACACCTAAACTGAATCTAAACTTTTAAACAACTTTTGATATTCTAGCAGTATTTTTGTCATTAATACATTTTGCAGTATACATTATTAACAGATTTTGTCCAATTTCCTAACAAGGAATACAGAGAGTACAGGTATAATACAGAGAAGCTGATTATTGAGGGAGGGACGAGCGGGGATCACTTCAAACACTTACATCTCAGGCATTACTAAATTTATAACCATAATTCTGGTGAAATAAGAAGAATGTGATTCTCAGATTTCCTATTGTAATATGACTTTAAAAGTTTATATCACCAGCTGAAAATACAGATAGGATTGGGACATTTATATGCAGCCCCCAGCCTGATGCTAATAATGATGATAATAATATGGTTAGATCGATGATACTAATGTCATGAAAAAGTTGAAAATCTCATCTTTCTGCACAAGATAATGCCTGAGATATGTTTCAAGTGACTCCCACCCTCCACGTTCAACTTCTATGTATTACACCCATCCTTCTCCATATCCCAGTCAGAAGAAGCGAGGATTTCTAATGCTGCCTGCAATGTGCTTTGTTTCCATCAAGATTGGCAAGTGCCACTTTATCTTGCTGTTCATCTAAATTTCCTATCAGTATGTGTGGGTGGAAACCATTGCAGACACTTTGATAATGTACAAAATCCATTCAGATGTTGGCCTTGGTTGGATTTCAAGCGAGTACCCCGATTCTGCAAGGTGACAGCGCTTACCACTGAGCCCCTTGAAGGAACATCCTGTTATTCGCGTACAAATTCATATATTTTGATAGATCTTGTGATGTCCATCATTGTGTGACCCAACCAAGGTGAAGGTTAATGTAGAATGGTTAATATGTAAAGCATCAGAGTCACAATGGGGAAGCTCGGAGAACCTACTGCTGATAAAACTTTATTTGTATTAAACACCAAGTAAGCAAACAATGGCTGATTGTCTTACCCAGGCTTGATGTCTTCTTAAGTATGTATAGGCCTAGGAAGCCTCAGGTGGCTGTACTGACAAGGATAATAAGCTCTGTTGATTCTGCAAAATGGGGAATATAAAGCTGATGATTTATTCATGAAGCGATCATACACAAAACAGCAGGAGCAGTTTGTCTAAAGTGCTGCTAACCATTCTGAGCCAAATGTTGCACATCAAGCAACTATATTTAACAATTGAGCAAATTATGGCTGTTAGAGGGAATAAAATATAAATAATTCTATGTGTCTAATGCGAGGCATCGGGGAGCTGCTTCTGTCGCCACATGTATGTGTCCTCGTACAGCTGTTAAATAACTGGTAAACAAATAATGCTAACATAATTCTAATGTGCCGCACTGATCAGGATATCTTCGATAATTCAAGATAAGTATTATTGCCTTGGTTAACCAATTCACATCCTGAGGTTTTCACCATACATGGCCAAAATCCAAAGTTCCTGCATAAGGATCAGGTTACCAAAAGCGGTACAGATACAATAAAGACTTAGACAATAGGGAATAGTTAGGGAAATACATTTTAACTCCTACGGTTAACCACAAATCTGGTGAAAACAATTTGTAACCATAGGTGACATTTCTTACAGGGTCACGTTAACCATAGGGCCAACTGTGCACTTGCACCAGGCCCCATGGCATCGGGGTCACCTTGTTCCAGCCAGTGGGTTCCAACTGCCCCAAAACCAACTCATCGGTAGCCATTTAAGACAGTGTTGATGCAGGGAACCATCTATCACCATTCAGTCTCTGTCTCTACACCTGGTGTTCTGGAAGAAGGAGGTGCAATGAAGTAACATTACTGACATTCGCCTGTGACTACCTGAAGACTTTGGGACCAGAGATAAGAGAGAAGAGTGGAACAGGGAAAAGTGAGTATTAGGAGGTTTTTTTTGTTTAATATATGAAGTCATGGGGGGCATGAAACTGTGGGGACAACTACGAAATGGAGAAACATTTAAAGTCACCCTGGGGGAGGAGCATGGAAATGTGGGTGAAAATGGAGGGGACATAATAATATAATGTCATGGGAATGGGAAAGGTTAATGTCTTACTGGCTACAGGGGGCAGGTTAAAGTGTAATGTATGCAGGGGCAATACATGTTTTACTTTTAACTAGATCAGTGTCTGCAAACAACGATCTAGTTAAAACACATCCTGCAACTAACTTCCTTGTAAACCGCAAGCTACTTCGGGCTTACGATTTACAAGACAATGAGACCAGACAGAACACGTCTGTTCTCGGCACAGGTGGACACAATGAAGTCATAACATCACGCCGCCTGTACTAAGTCACAGATGTTCTATGCATGGACACTGTGCATAGAGCACAGGTCAAGAAGAGGAGGTGGTAGCTTCAATCCACAAAGGATTGCAGGTAGTTGAGTAGAGCGTCTTTTATAGCACAGTTGTGAGTGTTTTAATAGTATATTGGGTTGTTAGGAAGGGGAATTATAACTATAAGGGGCCATTATGATGTGGGTGTCATTTATACAAGGAGGTATTATGAACATTAGGGGATTCATTTATATAAGGGTTATTAGGGGGCATTATGAATACAAGGGGGTTACTTACTTTAGGTCAGGGAGAATCGAGGTCATAAAATAAGGGCGGACTTCATTTAGTTAAGGTGGCACTTGGGCTTTATTAAGGCTAAGACCCTTCCCATTCCACTCATCTAAGCTACTCAACCATGGGAACCCATTAAAAAATGCTTCTGCTGCATAGTTCTTGTGCTGAGGGCACCTCCAATGGCACTCTGTAGGGAGCTAAGAAGAAAGCCCGAAGGCAAAGCAGTATATGCATAACACTAGGAGTATAGTATAAAATATAATAAATATTTATTGTTTACATCATAAAAATACATGAAATTTTATACAGCGGGGCAGATGATATAAACTGCCAAAGAAAGACACAAGAGAACATAAAACAAGCACACACCTCCAAAATGCAAAACCATCAAATCATGAGAAGTATGTAGAAAATATATCAGGATTACTGATGTGCCAGCTAGTAATATATAATATGCTAGGTGTCAGTGCATACAGCCACAAATAAGTATCCCTATATGATAGCAACTATGTATATCTAACCACTGAGTGGAAAGAAAAAGTGTATCAATAAATCAAGAATTAAGTATACCTCACACAGTTTAAACATATAGTATACACTAGCAGGATGACTCATATGAGTAAATAACAAAGAGTATCAATAGGGGGGATAGCAGAGCTATCAAGGCTGGATGGTGAAATACCTGCACTGCACACTAGAGGAATGATCAATGCAAATGCATGATATAAAACATGGCACAATCATTACCTGTAGTCATGATGGTAAGCACTGGTGGAAGTGCTTGTTAAGGGACAGATGCCCGAGACACCCTCTACGCATTTCACCGTGAGGCTTCTTCAGGAGGAAGTAACTGTAGAAGCCCTGTAAAGGTCATGTCTATATCATGTGACTGCGATGCAAAAGTTGCAGAAAAACCTTTTGGTTTTTGGTTGAAGGTCGCAAGACAATTGCAACATTTTACTATAGACTTCAACAGAAGATGCCGGTGTAAATAGGAGAATTTAGTCAGATTTTTTTGTTGTTGTTATACTCAATACACAGCCTGCACTAATCTGAATAAAAGACACTTGTTATTTAATATGTATTTTTTTCTGCTGACCCAATACAGTGTGACAGTGTTAATCTGAAAAAAATATTAGCTTCTTAAGCTTTTATTTGTTACTGCTCATATATACAGTATTGCAGTATAATATATACATATAATCTTGTTTTTTCTCTGCACCCAATACACAGTGTGACAGAGTGTTGATCTGCAAAAAATATTCACTACCTAAGTGATTTTTCTGTTGTTTGTTGAGCATTTCAGCCTGTGCAAATCCACCAAAAAATTTTTTGTTATTTAAGCAGGATTTTTCGTTGGTCATCCAAAAACACTTTTGTTATTTAATGGTTTTTTTTTCTGTTCTGCTCACCCAATACACAGTGGAAAAGAGTGTTAATCTGAAAAATATTTGTTTCTTATGCATTTTATTTTTGTTGTTGTTCTTATACTTTTCTGGAAGTACTTATTTGTAAAAAGAAAAAAAAGAAAAGAAGACATACAGTATATACAGTGTCAGAATTGTTGTCAACCATGTTCTTCACTGATACAGATCCCTGGCAGTGATGTGACACATGCTGAGAAATCTATTTCTCCTAGTCAGAGCAGTCTTCCTCCTCGTTTAGATGAGCTGGATGAGAACAGTCAACATTATGTCCAAGCAGAGGAGAAAGATATGACTGTTGGTGATGCAGGTAGTAGTGGCATGGAGTAGGGGTAATACTACCGGTAGTCGTTCTAGTAGGAAAGCTAGAAAGAAACCTGGATGTCAGGATTTGAACCTGTGACCTGCTGTCTTGCCCAGTGTCTCCTTGCTTCCTGAGCTACTCAGCTTGTTGAATTGAATAACAGCCTGCTGGACTTCAGTGTGGAGCCTACTGCAGAGGCTCATCAGCTGATTCTCATGATTGGAACCCGCCCTGTATTACCCTGGTTGGGTTGCCTATATATAGGTGACTCTGACACTTCCTCTTTGTGTTGGTATTGTGTTCTGTCTATCTGAATACAGCCTGGACACCTAGGAGACCTCCTTGCTGGAGCTCTTCTTCAGTTCCCTGGAACTTCAACTGCTGCCTGCAAGCTCACCGTAGCTTTAATACAGCTCCCGAATTACTACAGACTTCTACCTGGTATTGGCTTATCTGCTCTTGGACTGTTACCTCAGCCCCTGGGGCTACCCACGTGCTGTCTCCAGCCTCCTGTGCATTACCTGACGACTGGACTCCAGATCCTGTTCCACTAGTACCGTGACAGGATACTAACACCTACAATGGAGTCCGTTGGGAAAGAAGCTTGGGAGGTCCGCTTCAAAAAGGTAGAAGCCGCCTTGGGCACAATGTATGCGGAGGTCCAAGATATGAAGCACCAATGGGAATCTTTTGATAAAATGACCACTGGTAAAATCGCTATGCAAGGCCAAGCTCTGCAGGAATTGCAGACATCCATGAATGCGGTCACAGCACATATTGCACAGCTGGATGCACAAGGCCTGATTCCCACCTCTGCTCCATCCCCAAGATTGCCGCCATTTAGATTCAATGGTGACCGGGATAAATTCAGAGGATTCGTAAACCAGTGCAATTTGTATTTTGATGCGCATCCAAACCAATATCCAACTGAAAGATCAAAGGTGTTGTGCGTCATTATGCTGTTAACACACAAAGCTATTGCCTGGGCAAATCCGCTAATCGAAACCGATGACGTCTGCCTGAATGACTACAAAGACTTCATGGACACCATGAAAGGGATGTTTGATGACCCCAACTGAATGGTTACAGCAGAGACCACCATATTAACGTTGCGTCAAGGCAGACGTTCTGTTGCGGATTATGCCATGGAATTCCGGAGATGGATTGTGGACACTAGCTGGAATGACTCCGCAAGACTAGCACTTTTCAAGAGTGGACTTTCCAGCAGTATTAAAGACGAATTAGCACGAGCAAAAGCTCCTTCAGTCTTTTCTGAATTTATTGATCACTGCATTCAGATTGATACTCGTCTGACAGAACGTCGACAAGAGAAATGGGGCCATGCAAACCGCACGACTAGTCAATACATTACCACATCACCACTGGGTTATAAAAAATCATCTGATCAGCAGTCCCGAGAATCCCAACCAGAATCGATGCAGATTGATGCAATTCAGAAACGTGAGAGTGCAGAGCGACGAGAACATAGGTTTAAAGAAAATCTGTGCTTATATTGCGGAAAGTCAGGACGTTTCCTTATAAATTGCCCAAACCGCTCTGCGAATGGCCCCCGGAGAACAGTGGCCGCTGTAATGGATCCTGATGCATCCAATGAAGAATCTTCAGCTTCAGAGGGGGAACAGTCAGCTGGAGAAAGTGTCCACTATATCTCATCAGTGACCTCTCAGGTTAAAAAGGAGAACAAGGATTCACATTACTTTGTCCCTCTTAAATTATTGGTCAATTCCATGTGGATCTCTACATCTTCTATGGTGGATTCCGGGGCTAGCGGAAATTTCATGGACTTTAGTTTCGCTCAGAAACATGGAATACGCTCATCTAAGAGACATTCACCTATTGTGATGGAGACTGTGGATGGGTCTCCCCTGAGTTCGGGACCTGTAGACCAGGAAACTGTACCTTTGGAGATTCACATAGAACCTCAGCATCATGAAACTCTCTCATTTTTACTAATTTCTTCTCCATACTTTCCAGTCATCTTAGGCCTACCTTGGTTACAGAAACAGAATCCTTCCATCAATTGGGGAACTAAGATGCTGAGTTTCCCCCCAAAGGTCAATGAGGTAAAGGACCAACCTGAACCAACCATTACAGTCTCTACTCAAAACCAAGAACCGCATCAGTTACCAACAATATATGCGGATTTGAAGGATGTTTGTGATAAACAGGAAGCTGACAAACTACCACCTCACCGTCCTTACGACTGCCCAATAGAATTGCTTCCTGGAGCACCCATACCTTTTGGGACTATATACCCATTATCAGGACCTGAATTAAATGCCCTTAAGGACTTCATTGACGAGAACTTGAAAAAAGGGTTTATCCAGCCATCATTTTCTCCTGCAGGGGCTCCTATATTCTTTGTTAAGAAATCGGACGGTTCATTACGGCCAGTGGTGGATTACAGAGAGCTTAATAAAATTACAGTAAAAAACCGCTACCCATTGCCTCTGATCCCCGAACTGTTGGAGAAAGTTCAACGAGCAAAGGTCTTTACCAAATTAGACCTACGGGGTGCTTACAATTTAATCCGGATCAGGCCAGGTGACGAATGGAAAACTGCTTTTCGTACTCGATATGGACACTTTGAAAGTCTGGTAATGCCATTCGGGCTCTGCAATGCTCCGGCTACCTTCCAACATCTAGCAAATGATATCTTCAGAGACTTACTAGATCAATTCATGGTGGTTTATCTAGATGATATACTAATTTTCTCTGGCTCTCTAGAAGAACATCAGGAGCATGTAAGACGTGTATTGGAACGATTGCGGGAAAACCGACTTTACATCAAATTGGAAAAATGTGAGTTCCATCGGGAAGAGATTCAATTCCTAGGATACATCATCTCTTCTCAGGGATTGCAAATGGATCCCAGAAAGATTCAAGCAGTTATCGATTGGCCGACTCCCAAGACTGTAAAAGAAGTGCAAAGATTCATAGGCTTTTCTAACTTTTACAGACGCTTTATTAAAAACTTTTCAGAGATTGTAGCCCCCATTACAGAGCTGACAAAGAAGAAGACCCACTTTTCCTGGACCCCACAAGCAGAGGAATCTTTCTCTCGTTTGAAAGTTAAATTCACCACGGCTCCAGTACTACGTCATCCCGATCCAGAACTCGCGTTTGTGGTCGAAGTAGATGCATCAGATTGTGCGGTTGGGGCCATTCTCTCCCAGAGGTCAGGTGAAAAGAAGCTATTACATCCATGTGCATTCTTCTCTCAACGGATGTCTTCTGCAGAGAGAAACTATGATGTGGGAAATAAAGAATTGCTTGCCATCGTCTCAGCATTTAAAGAGTGGAGACACCATCTACAAGGAGCTTCACAACAGATACTAGTTCTAACTGATCACAGAAACCTAGAGTTCATTAGATCAGCCAAGTGCCTCTCCCCTCGTCAGACCCGATAGAGTTTATTTTTGAATCACTTCAATTTTACAATATCATTCCGACCAGGATCTCGTAATGGAAAAGCAGACGCCCTGTCACGGATGTTTTCTAGTGATATTAATCCTTCAGCTCCACCTACTCCTATTGTCTCCGAGACAAGAATTGTAGGTATTATCCATGAAGGGGATCTGCTGGAGGACCTTAAAGCGGCTTATGACACTGATCCATTCTTATCACATCCATCAGGGGATGTACATCTATTCTTTAGAAATCAAGTATGGACTGATGGACAGCGTCTATACATACCAGAAGCAATGCGTCTGAGGATTCTACAGTTCGTACATGATTCCAGATTGGCAGGACACAAGGGAGTGCAGAAGACATATGAATTGTTATCTCGTTTCTTCTGGTGGCCCGGCTGTCTAGAAGATGCAAAGAAATACGTCCTTTCTTGCGATACCTGTACCAGGTATAAACCTTCACGTTCTTCACCAATGGGGTTGCTGCAACCATTATCCATTCCAGTACGACCTTGGAGTTCGATCTCAATGGACTTCATAGTGGATCTACCTAACTCAAAAGGAAAAACATCAATATTGGTAGTGGTAGATCGACTTACAAAAGCAGCTCATTTCATCCCTTGTACCGGTCTGCCTTCGGCCAAAGAAACTGCTGATTTGATAGTCCAAAATGTCTTTCGCCTTCATGGTGTGCCGGATGAGGTGGTCTCGGATCGTGGGGTGCAGTTCACGTCCAAATTCTGGAGAAGTTTCTGTACATCACTCGATATCAAGCTTAATTTGTCAACGGCCTATCATCCCCAGACTAACGGTCAGACAGAACGTACAAACCAGACGGTAGAACAATACCTGCGCTGTTACATCTGTCATTTACAGGATGACTGGGTAGACTTATTACCTTTTGCGGAATTCTCATACAACAACTCTCAAAATTCTTCAACAAAGCAAACACCATTTTTTGCAAATCTGGGATATCATCCAAGTATTCTCCCCAAAAATCCAGTGGCTCCACTAATTCCAGCAGTTACAGAAAGAATCGCATCACTGCAACAAAATCTGAAAATGTTAAAAGAAACATTGGGAGCTGCTCAGGAGCGATATAAGAAAGCAGCAGATAAACATCGGAGACCAGCACCTGAATTCAAAGTAGGGGATCGAGTATGGCCGAAAGATTAAGCTGAAGGTCCCTGCACCCAAACTAGGACAGAAATTTATTGGCCCCTATAAGATCTCTAAAATAATTAGTCCTCTGGCAGTACGTTTACAACTCCCGGAAACAATGAAGATTCATCCTGTTTTCCATGTGTCTCTACTGAAACTTGCTACGTCCAATCCATTTCCTGAACGGTCCTCTCAACCTCCAGATTCAGTGGAAGTGGATGGACAAGAAGAATTTGTCGTGGAAAAGATCCTGGACTCCCGTATATACAGAAACCGACTACAGTACCTAATCAAATGGCAAGGGTATGGTGTAGAAGAAAACTCATGGGAACCAGTATCTAACATCAATGCGCCTCGTTTGATTAGACGTTTCCATCAGCAGTACCCAACAAAACCAGGTCTTGTGGCGCCCAGAGGTCGCTGTTAGGAGGGGAGTGATGTCAGGATTTGAACCTGTGACCTGCTGTCTTGCCCAGTGTCTCCTTGCTTCCTGAGCTACTCAGCTTGTTGAATTGAATAACAGCCTGCTGGACTTCAGTGTGGAGCCTACTGCAGAGGCTCATCAGCTGATTCTCATGATTGGAACCCGCCCTGTATTACCCTGATTGGGTTGCCTATATATAGGTGACTCTGACACTTCCTCTTTGTGTTGGTATTGTGTTCTGTCTATCTGAATACAGCCTGGACACCTAGGAGACCTCCTTGCTGGAGCGCTTCTTCAGTTCCCTGGAACTTCAACTGCTGCCTGCAAGCTCACCGTAGCTTTAATACAGCTCCCGAATTACTACAGACTTCTACCTGGTATTGGCTTATCTGCTCTTGGACTGTTACCTCAGCCCCTGGGGCTACCCACGTGCTGTCTCCAGCCTCCTGTGCATTACCTGACGACTGGACTCCAGATCCTGTTCCACTAGTACCGTGACACTGGAGGTGAGTGTTGTCATAAAAAACTGTGACTTTTTATGCTGCGTATGCCAGAAAATTGGCATACAAGGTATAGTAAATCTATGCCAATGAGACTACTTTAAAATGAATCTATGCCTTACACCCTCAAACTGCATCGGTGGCTGGATAAGTGAAAATTACACTGATTTGGAATATATATATGTGTGTGTGTTCTCTCCATTTATTGGCTAACTATGGGGGAAATGCCAGTAAGTACCAAGACAACATTTTGGGATTTGCACCTTATCACCTATCCAGCCCATACATTGGTTTGGGGGTTTCCATGACAGCTTTCCTATAAAGCACTTCTAAATCGTTCACTTAAAGCACTATAAAGCACTTCTAAAAGTGTATCAGAAAGAAGCTCCTATTAAGGAAAGATAACTACAGAAAACCATGGCTGGAAACATTTGTATATACTAGTTACAAATAATTCCGTGGAACGCTCTGAAAGAAGTTAAAATTGATATCAAGTCATATAACAAAGTCCTGGGTAGAATGACCTGCTAAGGCAAAATTTTCCATTTCATTACATGTCACTAAATTGTATAATGGGATAAAACCTTTACAGGATGCATATTCACTTCAGGGATTTATGGCAACTAACAGAAAGGTCATGAATGAATAAACATAGCTCTCATAAACATCAGTTGGTCACTTTAGGGAAACATTAAATCGACAAAGATTTGGTGTATTTTCCATGTAAATGTACAATATAAAATCAGTTTTTCTGTTGTTAATATGCAATTACAATGGACTTAGATGATAATTATCACTTCACAAAAATATGAATTTATAATTGCAACAAATTATGTAATTGGAGAAAAATTATACTGGTTTGGAGCCCTGGCTGAAATTAGTTTCAGACGGACATTGTTAACTAGTTCCTGCCCCATGATGTATAAATTACGTCAACAGTGGGAACTTGACACTTCTCCGATAATGGCTGCTACCAATGAAAACACAATTTTCAGCCTGTATACCCCTTAGATGCCACCATCAATAATGTGGCAAATAAGGGATTTTATTCTGCGAAAGAAGTACAACATTAAAACATTAAACAATATAAATTATCATAATCGTAATGATTCTATCATCATGTAAAAATAACATGTCATTTATGATGCACCATACATAAAAAAAGGATTGAAAAACCAAGTGTTTTTTTTACCATCCATCTAAAAAAAACCTTATTAAATTTGCTCAATAAGCTAAATATTTCCCAAAATAGTACGATACTAAATTACAAATCAATGTGCAAAAAAACAAGCTCTCATATGGTAATGTTAATATTAAAATGAGAAAGTTATGGCTTTTAGAATGTGACAACAATAACATAGAAAAGGACTCGCATCCTTAACAGGTAAAACGTGATTGGTCATATTTCTTGGATTATTTTTGTTTTTGTTTTGTTTTTTTACACCACCATACTGAGAGGTCCAACAATTGAGGGGTGAATTTTGATTATGAGGCTTAGGAAGGGGCTAAACAGATTTTGAAAAATATTACAAATATCTTTATTAGAGATGAGCGAACAGTGTTCTATCGAACTCATGTTCGATCGGATATTAGGCTGTTCGGCATGTTCGAATCGAATCGAACACCGCGTGGTAAAGTGCGCCATTACTCGATTCCCCTCCCACCTTCCCTGGCGCCTTTTTTGCTCCAATAACAGCGCAGGGTAGGTGGGACAGGAACTACGACACCGGTGACGTTGAAAAAAGTAGGCAAAACCCATTGGCTGCCGAAAACATGTGACCTCTAATTTAAAAGAACAGCGCCGCCCAGCTTCGCGTCATTCTGAGCTTGCAATTCACCGAGGACGGAGGTTTCCGTCCAGCTAGCTAGGGCTTAGATTCTGGGTAGGCAGGGACAGGCTAGGATAGGAAGGAGAAGACAACCAACAGCTCTTATAAGAGCTAAATTCCAGGGAGAAGCTTGTCAGTGTAACGTGGCACTGACGGGCTCAATCGCCGCAACCCAGCTTTCCCAGGATCCTGAATGGAATACACTGTCAGTGTATTCCCGTATACCCGATATATACCCCGATACCCGTTCCAACGGTGTGCCCCCCCCACCTTCACCCCAGAAATACCCTGCAAGTCCCCTAGCAATAGAATTGGGGCTATATACACCCACAATTTTTACTACTGGTATACAGTGCCATTGTCTGACTGGGAATTCAAAGAATATATTGGGAATACAAATACCCTCATTTCTTGCTACTGCCATATAGTGCCAGTTTCTGACTGGTAATTCAAAGAATATATTGGGGTTACGTGCACCCACAATTTTTACTACTGGTATACAGTGCCATTGTCTGACTGGGAATTCAAAGAGTATATTGGGAATACAAATACCCTCATTTCTTGCTACTGCCATATAGTGCCAGTTTCTGACTGGGAATTCAAAGAATATATTGGGGTTACGTGCACCCACAATTTTTACTACTGGTATACAGTGCCATTGTCTGACTGGGAATTCAAAGAGTATATTGGGGTTATAAATACCCTCATTTCTTGCTACTGCCATATAGTGCCAGTTTCTGACTGGTAATTCAAAGAATATATTGGGGTTACGTGCACCCACAATTTTTACTACTGGTATACAGTGCCATTGTCTGACTGGGAATTCAAAGAGTATATTGGGAATACAAATACCCTCATTTCTTGCTACTGCCATATAGTGCCAGTTTCTGACTGGGAATTCAAAGAATATATTGGGGTTACGTGCACCCACAATTTTTACTACTGGTATACAGTGCCATTGTCTGACTGGGAATTCAAAGAATATATTGGGGTTATAAATACCCTCATTTCTTGCTACTGCCATATAGTGCCAGTTTCTGACTGGTAATTCAAAGAATATATTGGGGTTACGTGCACCCACAATTTTTACTACTGGTATACAGTGCCATTGTCTGACTGGGAATTCAAAGAATATATTGGGGTTATAAATACCCTCATTTCTTGCTACTGCCATATAGTGCCAGTTTCTGACTGGTAATTCAAAGAATATATTGGGGTTACGTGCACCCACAATTTTTACTACTGGTATACAGTGCCATTGTCTGACTGGGAATTCAAAGAGTATATTGGGAATACAAATACCCTCATTTCTTGCTACTGCCATATAGTGCCAGTTTCTGACTGGGAATTCAAAGAATATATTGGGGTTACGTGCACCCACAATTTTTACTACTGGTATACAGTGCCATTGTCTGACTGGGAATTCAAAGAGTATATTGGGAATACAAATACCCTCATTTCTTGCTACTGCCATATAGTGCCAGTTTCTGACTGGGAATTCAAAGAATATATTGGGGTTACGTGCACCCACAATTTTTACTACTGGTATACAGTGCCATTGTCTGACTGGGAATTCAAAGAATATATTGGGGTTATAAATACCCTCATTTCTTGCTACTGCCATATAGTGCCAGTTTCTGACTGGTAATTCAAAGAATATATTGGGGTTACGTGCACCCACAATTTTTACTACTGGTATACAGTGCCATTGTCTGACTGGGAATTCAAAGAGTATATTGGGAATACAAATACCCTCATTTCTTGCTACTGCCATATAGTGCCAGTTTCTGACTGGGAATTCAAAGAATATATTGGGGTTACGTGCACCCACAATTTTTACTACTGGTATACAGTGCCATTGTCTGACTGGGAATTCAAAGAATATATTGGGGTTATAAATACCCTCATTTCTTGCTACTGCCATATAGTGCCAGTTTCTGACTGGTAATTCAAAGAATATATTGGGGTTACGTGCACCCACAATTTTTACTACTGGTATACAGTGCCATTGTCTGACTGGGAATTCAAAGAGTATATTGGGAATACAAATACCCTCATTTCTTGCTACTGCCATATAGTGCCAGTGTCTGACTGGGAATTCAAAGAATATATTGGGGTTACGTGCACCCACAATTTTTACTACTGGTATACAGTGCCATTGTCTGACTGGGAATTCAAAGAATATATTGGGGTTATAAATACCCTCATTTCTTGCTACTGCCATATAGTGCCAGTTTCTGACTGGTAATTCAAAGAATATATTGGGGTTACGTGCACCCACAATTTTTACTACTGGTATACAGTGCCATTGTCTGACTGGGAATTCAAAGAGTATATTGGGAATACAAATACCCTCATTTCTTGCTACTGCCATATAGTGCCAGTTTCTGACTGGTAATTCAAAGAATATATTGGGGTTACGTGCACCCACAATTTTTACTACTGGTATACAGTGCCATTGTCTGACTGGGAATTCAAAGAGTATATTGGGAATACAAATACCCTCATTTCTTGCTACTGCCATATAGTGCCAGTTTCTGACTGGTAATTCAAAGAATATATTGGGGTTACGTGCACCCACAATTTTTACTACTGGTATACAGTGCCATTGTCTGACTGGGAATTCAAAGAGTATATTGGGAATACAAATACCCTCATTTCTTGCTACTGCCATATAGTGCCAGTTTCTGACTGGGAATTCAAAGAATATATTGGGGTTACGTGCACCCACAATTTTTACTACTGGTATACAGTGCCATTGTCTGACTGGGAATTCAAAGAATATATTGGGGTTATAAATACCCTCATTTCTTGCTACTGCCATATAGTGCCAGTTTCTGACTGGTAATTCAAAGAATATATTGGGGTTACGTGCACCCACAATTTTTACTACTGGTATACAGTGCCATTGTCTGACTGGGAATTCAAAGAGTATATTGGGAATACAAATACCCTCATTTCTTGCTACTGCCATATAGTGCCAGTTTCTGACTGGGAATTCAAAGAATATATTGGGGTTACGTGCACCCACAATTTTTACTACTGGTATACAGTGCCATTGTCTGACTGGGAATTCAAAGAGTATATTGGGAATACAAATACCCTCATTTCTTGCTACTGCCATATAGTGCCAGTTTCTGACTGGGAATTCAAAGAATATATTGGGGTTACGTGCACCCACAATTTTTACTACTGGTATACAGTGCCAATTTCTAACTAGGAATTCAAAATGCGCAAGGCTCCCGGAAAGGGACGTGGACGAGGCCGTGGGCGAGGTCGGGGGAATGGTTCTGGGGAGCAAGGTAGCAGTGAAGCCACAGGGCGTCCCGTGCCTACTCCTGTGGGGCAGCAAGCATTGCGCCACTCCACAGTGCCAGGGTTGCTTGCCACATTAACTAAACTGCAGGGTACAAACCTTAGTAGGCCCGAGAACCAGGAACAGGTCTTGCAATGGCTGTCAGAGAACGCTTACAGCACATTGTCCAGCAGCCAGTCAGACTCTGCCTCCTCTCCTCCTATTACCCAACAGTCTTGTCTTCCTTCCTCCCAAAATTCCGAAGCTTTACAGAACAATAACCCAAACTGTCCCTGCTCCCCAGAGCTGTTCTCCGCTCCTTTCATTGTCCCTCAACCTGCCTCTCCACGTCACGATTCCACGAACCTAACAGAGGAGCATCTGTGTCCAGATGCTCAAACACTAGAGTCTCCTCCATCTCCGTTCGATTTGGTGGTGGATGACCAGCAACCCACCCTCATCGACGATGATGTGACGCAGTTGCCGTCAGGGCATCCAGTTGACCGGCGCATTGTGCGGGAGGAGGAGATGAGACAGGAGTTGGAAGAGGAAGTGGTGGATGATGAGGACACTGACCCGACCTGGACAGGGGGGATGTCAAGCGGGGAAAGTAGTGTGGATGTTGAGGCAGGTGCAGCACCAAAAAGGGTAGCTAGAGGCAGAGGCAGAGGTCAGCAGCTTAGGCGAAGCCAGGCCACACCCGGAATCTCCCAAGATGTTCCAGTTCGTACCCAGCCCCGAAAAACTCCCACCTCGAGGGCACGTTTCTCGAAGGTGTGGAGTTTTTTCAAGGAATGCGCCGAGGACAGATATAGTGTTGTCTGCACAATTTGCCTCTCGAAATTGATTAGGGGCTCTGAGAAGAGCAACCTGTCCACCACTTCAATGCGCCGTCATTTGGAATCCAAGCACTGGAATCAGTGGCAGGCAGCAACGGCAGGACAAAGGCCGCCTGCCGTTCACGCCACTGCCACTGCCTCTGCCTCTGCCTCTGCCTCTGCCACTGCCACTGCTGACTGTGCTGGCGATGCACTCCAGAGGACGAGCCAGGACACCACTTCATCTGCCTCCGCCACTTTGTTGACTTCTACCTCATCCTCCCCTGGTCCTGTCTTATCTCCTTCTCCTGCACCATCAAAGGCACCATCAGGCGTTTCTTTACAACAACCCACCATCTCTCAGACATTGGAGCGGCGGCAGAAATACACTGCTAACCACCCACACGCGCAAGCCTTGAACGCCAACATCGCTAAACTGCTGGCCCAGGAGATGTTGGCGTTCCGGCTTGTTGAAACTCCCGCCTTCCTGGACCTGATGGCAACTGCGGCACCTCGCTATGCCGTCCCTAGCCGTCACTACTTCTCCCGGTGTGCCGTCCCCGCCTTGCACCAGCACGTGTCACTCAACATCAGGCGGGCCCTTAGTTCCGCGCTTTGCACAAAGGTCCACTTGACCACCGACGCGTGGACAAGTGCATGCGGACAGGGACGCTACATTTCACTGACGGCACACTGGGTGAATGTAGTTGAGGCTGGGACTGCTTCCCAAACTGGCCCGGTGTACCTCGTCTCCCCGCCTAACATTCCTGGCAGGGACACGAGAAGAACACCCCCCTCCTCCTCCTCCTCTACCGCCTCCTCCTCCTCCGCCACCGCCTCCTCCTCCGCTGTTAGATTGACCCCAGCTACGAGTTGGAAACGTTGCAGCACTGGCGTTGGTAGATGTCAGCAGGCTGTGCTGAAGCTGATCAGCTTGGGGGACAGACAGCACACTGCCTCCGAGGTGAGGGATGCCCTCCTCGATGAGACGGCAATATGGTTTGAGCCGCTGCACCTGGGCCCAGGCATGGTCGTTTGTGATAACGGCCGGAACCTGGTAGCAGCTCTGGAGCTTGCCGGACTCCAACATGTTCCATGCCTGGCCCACGTCTTCAACCTAGTGGTGCAACGTTTCCTAAAGAGCTACCCCAATGTTCCAGAGCTACTGGTGAAAGTGCGGCGCATGTGCGCCCACTTTCGCAAGTCGACAGTAGCCGCTGCTAGCTTAAAATCTCTCCAGCAACGCCTGCATGTGCCACAACACCGGCTTTTGTGCGACGTCCCCACACGCTGGAACTCAACGTTTCAGATGTTGAATAGAGTGGTTGAGCAGCAGAGACCTTTGATGGAATACCAGCTACAAAACCCTAGGGTGCCACAAAGTCAGCTGCCTCAGTTTCACATCCATGAGTGGCCATGGATGAGAGACCTTTGTGACATCCTACGGGTCTTTGAGGAGTCCACAAGGAGGGTGAGCTCTGAGGATGCGATGGTGAGCCTTACAATCCCGCTCTTGTGTGTTCTGAGAGAATCCCTGATTGACATCAGGGATAACTCAGATCACACAGAGGAGTTAGGGATAGCATCCGATCCGTCACAGCTGGAGAGTAGGTCCACACATCTGTCCGCTTCACTGCGTTTAATGGAGGAGGAGGAGGAGGAGGAGGAGGAAGAAGAGTTGTCCGATGATGTGATGGTGATACAGGAGGCTTCCGGGCAACTTCGAATCGTCCCATTGTTGCAGCGCGGATGGGTAGACATGGAGGATGAGGAGGAAATGGAGATTGAACTTTCCGGTGGGGCCAGAGGAGTCATGCCAACTAACACTGTGGCAGACATGGCTGAGTTCATGTTGGGGTGCTTTACAACCGACAAGCGTATTGTCAAAATCATGGAGGACAACCAGTACTGGATCTTTGCTATCCTTGACCCCCGGTATAAAAACAACATCTCGTCTTTTATTCCGGTAGAGGGGAGGGCCAATCGCATCAATGCTTGCCACAGGCAATGGGTGCAGAATATGATGGAGATGTTTCCAGCATGTGACGTTGGCGGCAGGGAGGGCAGTTCCTCCAGTAGGCAACCAAGTTCTCACCGGTCCACACAAACGAGGGGCACACTGTCTAAGGTCTGGGACACCTTGATGGCACCCCCTCGCCAAAGTGCCGCCACGGAGGGTCCTAGTGTCACCAGGCGTGAGAAGTATAGGCGCATGTTGCGGGAATACCTTTCCGACCACAGCCCTGTCCTCTCCGACCCCTCTGCGCCCTACACGTATTGGGTGTCGAAGTTGGACCTGTGGCTTGAACTTGCCCTATATGCCTTGGAGGTGCTGTCCTGTCCTGCCGCCAGCGTCCTATCTGAGAGGGTGTTCAGTGCAGCCGGTGGCATCATCACTGACAAGCGCACCCGTCTGTCAGCTGAGAGTGCCGACCGGCTCACTTTGATAAAAATGAACCACCACTGGATAGAGCCTTCATTTTTGTGCCCACCTGTGTAAAGCACCCCAACATGAAACTCCATGTCTGTACTCAACCTCTCCAATTCCTCCGCATCCTCATACTCATCCACCATAAGCGTTGCACAATTCTGCTAATACTAGGCTCCCTCCAACATGATTTCCCCCAACTCTGCTGGTTAGAGGCTCCCTCCACCCTGATTTCCACCAACTCTGCTGGTTAGAGGCTCCCTCCACCCTGCTTTCCCACAACTCTGCTGGTTAGAGGCTCCTTCCACCATGAATTTGCCCAAACTGGGCTGTTTAGAGGCTCCCTCCACCATGAATTGGTCCAAACTGGGTTTTTTAGAGGCTCCCTCCACCATGAATTGGTCCAAACTGGGCTGGTTAGAGGCTCCCTCCACCATGAATTGGTCCAAACTGGGCTGGTTAGAGGCTCCCTCCACCATGAATTGGTCCAAACTGGGGTGGTTAGAGGCTCCCTCCACCATTAATTGGTCCAAACTGGGCAGGTTAGAGGCTCCCTCCACCATTAATTGGTCCAAACTGGGCTGGTTAGAGGCTCCCTCCACCATTAATTGGTCCAAACTGGGCTGGTTAGAGGCTCCCTCCACCATGAATTGGTCCAAACTGGGTTTTTTAGAGGCTCCCTCCACCATGAATTGGTCCAAACTGGGCTGGTTAGAGGCTCCCTCCACCATGAATTGGTCCAAACTGGGCTGGTTAGAGGCTCCCTCCACCATGAATTTCCCAAAACTTGGCTGTTTAGAGGCTCCCTCCACCATTAATTGGTCCAAACTGGGCTGGTTAGAGGCTCCCTCCACCATGAATTTGCCCAAACTGGGGTGGTTAGAGGCTCCCTCCACCATTAATTGGTCCAAACTGGGCTGGTTAGAGGCTCCCTCCACAATTAATTGGTCCAAACTGGGCTAATTAGAGGCTCCCTCCACCATGAATTGGTCCAAACTGGGTTTTTTAGAGGCTCCCTCCACCATGAATTTGCCCAAACTGGGCTGTTTAGAGGCTCCCTCCACCATGAATTGGTCCAAACTGGGCTGGTTAGAGGCTCCCTCCACCATGAATTGGTCCAAACTGGGCTGGTTAGAGGCTCCCTCCACCATGAATTTCCCAAAACTTGGCTGTTTAGAGGCTCCCTCCACCATTAATTGGTCCAAACTGGGCTGGTTAGAGGCTCCCTCCACCATGAATTTGCCCAAACTGGGCTGGTTAGAGGCTCCCTCCAGCATGAATTGGTCCAAACTGGGCTGGTTAGAGGCTCCCTCCACCATGAATTGGTCCAAACTGGGCTGGTTAGAGGCTCCCTCCACCATGAATTTCCCAAAACTTGGCTGTTTAGAGGCTCCCTCCACCATTAATTGGTCCAAACTGGGCTGGTTAGAGGCTCCCTCCACCATGAATTTGCCCAAACTGGGCTGTTTAGAGGCTCCCTCCACCATGAATTTGCCCAAACTGGGCTGGTTAGAGGCTCCCTCCACCATGAATTGGTCCAAACTGGGGTTTTTAGAGGCTCCCTCCACCATGAATTGGTCCAAACTTGGCTGTTTAGAGGCTCCCTCCACCATGAATTGGTCCAAACTGGGGTGGTTAGAGGCTCCCTCCACCATTAATTGGTCCAAACTGGGCTGGTTAGAGGCTCCCTCCACCATGAATTTCCCAAAACTTGGCTGTTTAGAGGCTCCCTCCACCATTAATTGGTCCAAACTGGGCTGGTTAGAGGCTCCCTCCACCATGAATTTGCCCAAACTGGGCTGGTTAGAGGCTCCCTCCACCATGAATTGGTCCAAACTGGGGTTTTTAGAGGCTCCCTCCACCATGAATTGGTCCAAACTTGGCTGTTTAGAGGCTCCCTCCACCATGAATTGGTCCAAACTGGGGTGGTTAGAGGCTCCCTCCACCATTAATTGGTCCAAACTGGGCTGGTTAGAGGCTCCCTCCACCATGAATTTCCCAAAACTTGGCTGTTTAGAGGCTCCCTCCACCATTAATTGGTCCAAACTGGGCTGGTTAGAGGCTCCCTCCACCATGAATTTGCCCAAACTGGGCTGTTTAGAGGCTCCCTCCACCATGAATTTGCCCAAACTGGGCTGGTTAGAGGCTCCCTCCACCATGAATTGGTCCAAACTGGGCTGTTTAGAGGCTCCCTCCACCATGAATTTGCCCAAACTGGGCTGTTTAGAGGCTCCCTCCACCATGAATTTGCCCAAACTGGGGTGGTTAGAGGCTCCCTCCACCATTAATTGGTCCAAACTGGGCTGGTTAGAGGCTCCCTCCACAATTAATTGGTCCAAACTGGGCTAATTAGAGGCTCCCTCCACCATGAATTGGTCCAAACTGGGTTTTTTAGAGGCTCCCTCCACCATGAATTTGCCCAAACTGGGCTGTTTAGAGGCTCCCTCCACCATGAATTGGTCCAAACTGGGCTGGTTAGAGGCTCCCTCCACCATGAATTGGTCCAAACTGGGCTGGTTAGAGGCTCCCTCCACCATGAATTTCCCAAAACTTGGCTGTTTAGAGGCTCCCTCCACCATTAATTGGTCCAAACTGGGCTGGTTAGAGGCTCCCTCCACCATGAATTTGCCCAAACTGGGCTGTTTAGAGGCTCCCTCCACCATGAATTTGCCCAAACTGGGCTGGTTAGAGGCTCCCTCCACCATGAATTGGTCCAAACTGGGGTTTTTAGAGGCTCCCTCCACCATGAATTGGTCCAAACTTGGCTGTTTAGAGGCTCCCTCCACCATGAATTGGTCCAAACTGGGGTGGTTAGAGGCTCCCTCCACCATTAATTGGTCCAAACTGGGCTGGTTAGAGGCTCCCTCCACCATGAATTTCCCAAAACTTGGCTGTTTAGAGGCTCCCTCCACCATTAATTGGTCCAAACTGGGCTGGTTAGAGGCTCCCTCCACCATGAATTTGCCCAAACTGGGCTGTTTAGAGGCTCCCTCCACCATGAATTTGCCCAAACTGGGCTGGTTAGAGGCTCCCTCCACCATGAATTGGTCCAAACTGGGCTGGTTAGAGGCTCCCTCCACCATGAATTTGCCCAAACTGGGCTGTTTAGAGGCTCCCTCCACCATGAATTTGCCCAAACTGGGCTGGTTAGAGGCTCCCTCCACCATGAATTGGTCCAAACGGGTTTTTAGAGGCTCCCTCCACCATGAATTGGTCCAAACTTGGCTGTTTAGAGGCTCCCTCCACCATGAATTGGTCCAAACTGGGGTGGTTAGAGGCTCCCTCCACCATGAATTGGTCCAAACTGGGTTTTTTAGAGGCTCCCTCCACCATGAATTGGTCCAAACTTGGCTGTTTAGAGGCTCCCTCCACCATGAATTGGTCCATACTGGGGTGGTTAGAGGCTCCCTCCACCATGAATTTGCCCAAACTGGGCTGTTTAGAGGCTCCCTCCACCATGAATTGGTCCAAACTGGGTTTTTTAGAGGCTCCCTCCACCATGAATTGGTCCAAACTGGGCTGGTTAGAGGCTCCCTCCACCATGAATTGGTCCAAACTGGGGTGGTTAGAGGCTCCCTCCACCATTAATTGGTCCAAACTGGGCTGGTTAGAGGCTCCCTCCACCATTAATTGGTCCAAACTGGGCTGGTTAGAGGCTCCCTCCACCATGAATTTGCCCAAACTGGGCTGGTTAGAGGCTCCCTCCACCATGAATTGGTCCAAACTGGGGTTTTTAGAGGCTCCCTCCACCATGAATTGGTCCAAACTGGGGTTTTTAGAGTCTCCCTCCACCATGAATTGGTCCAAACTGGGGTTTTTAGAGGCTCCCTCCACCATGAATTTGCCCAAACTCTGCTGGTTAGAGGCTCAATCCACCCTGATTTTCAAAACAAATGTTGGTGCCAACCTCAACTTACTACAAGGGCCAAATTCACTGCTGGTGACAAGCTCTCCTCACTGCAAGTGCCAAATACACATGTTTCAAGGTGTTTTCCTACTGTCAGAGAGGTGGTATTGAGTGTGTAAAGTGTGTAGTTGTTAGGCTGTGATGTTGGGGTAATAGAGGGTCTTTGGTGTGTTAGATGCCCCCAGACATGCTTCCCCTGCTGTCCCAGTGTCATTCCAGAGGTGTTGGCATCATTTCCTGGGGTGTCATAGTGGACTTGGTGACCCTCCAGACACGGATTTGGGTTTCCCCCTTAACGAGTATCTGTTCCCCATAGACTATAATGGGGTTCGAAACCCGTTCGAACACACGAACATTGAGCGGCTGTTCGAATCGAATTTCGAACCTCGAACATTTTAGTGTTCGCTCATCTCTAATCTTTATATGTTGTTGTTGTTGTTGTTGTTTTTTTTTTTTTTTTCCTTTTTTTTGATAATTGAGAATTTATCCATTTCACACGTTTAGTTTAGTATGATTATTATATGCCTGGATTTATCAACCTTCAGCACTGGAAAGAGAAGTAACACATGAGCAACTATAGACAGATTACTCACATATACCTACCTACCATCTATGGGTGGCGATAGAGAGGCTCCTGCTAAGAATTAAACTGAGGCCTCTGTTAAAAGAAAGCTAACTTACCGTATTTTTCGGACTATAAGACGCACTTGGACTATAAGACGCACCTAGGTTTTAGAGGAGGAAAATAGGGAAAAAAAATTTTGAAGCAAAAAATGGTAAAATATTTAATATATGGGAGTTGTAGTTTTGCAACAGCTGCAAGGCCACATTGACAGGTGACCCTGCAGCTGTACGGGGACGCATAGAGTGTTTTTTTTTTTTTGCGGGGCCAGATGTACTTTTTAGTTATACCATTTTGGGGAATATCTATTGCTTAGATCACCTTGTATTGAAAAAAAAACCCGGTGGTTTATGACATATGATTTTCTACTTTTATATATATATATTCTAGGGACAGGAGGTGATTTAGAACTTTTATTTATTTCATATTTTTATTATATATTTTTAAAGCTTTTTTTTTTTTTTTTTTTTTTTTTTTTTACTATTTTATTCCCCCCCCGGGGGCTTGAACCTGCGGTCACTTGATTGCAAGTCCCATAGACGGCAATACAACTGTATTGCCGTCTATGGGACAGTCTGTCTATTAGTATTACGGCTGGTCATAGACCCAGCCGCAATACTAATATAGCCGTGACAGGCCTGGGAGCCTCATTAGGCTCCCGGCTATCACCCAAACAGGTCGGCTCCTGCGATATCGCCGCGCAGGAGCCGGCCTGCAACTTCACAGGTACGGGGCCGGTGGGGACCGGCCCCGGGGGAGAAGGGGCCACCGATACTGACCCGGCATCCGCTGTACTAGAGAGGCGGATGCCGGCGAGGGATAGACGCTGGCACTGGTGCCGGGGCCTGAGACATCGCTACGCTCCTCTGCCCTGCATGAAGCCAGCGGCGGGGGGACGGAGGAGCGGAATAGCATCGCTCCTCCCGCTGCTGGCTTCATGCAGGGCAGAGGAGCGCAGCGATGTCTCAGGCCCCGGCGTCTATCCCTTGCCGGCATTCGCCTCTCTATTACGGCGGGTGCCAGGCGCCACATTCGGACTATAAGACGCACCCTTCTTTTCCCCCCAAATTTGGGGGGAAAAAAGTGCGTCTTATAGTCCGAAAAATACAGTAACTTTCATTGGTCTTTTGTTCTTGTGCTAGCAACTCGGTTCTGCCATTTTCAGACACTGCCAAAAAGGAAGCAGTGACATGTTTGCCGAAAACCTGTAAGCAAATGGTACGTGACTACTGAGACCATTGAGTCATATGAAGTTTGTACTATTAGCAGGAACAAAAGACCAAAAAAAGGTGAATTTGCTTTATTTCTTAATCAAGAAATTTCCTTAATTTTTGAAGCAGTTGGACAACATCTTTAATTTATTCATTTATTTTTTTGTTTCACTAAGGCACTTACAGTTGTGGGGAATTTATCTCACTAGAAGAAGTGGTGGGAATCTAAACCGTCAAAACAGGCCCATAAATATGCAGAAAACTGGTTTATTTAGAAAAAAATAAAAAACCTTGACTTCATGCACAAAATAAGCAAAACAAAATACAGCTTTAACTTCAGGCAAAAACAAAATAAAAAACCTGCTTGTCTGAGCAACTAACTAAAGAGAACTGATAACCTAACTATATATGTGGCTTACTTCCAGCCACACGACGAGAACAAGCGCAATACAGGACAGAACCATACAACTCCTTTCACCTCATGGAACTGCACTGGAACACAGGAGCTGCAGCCTCTATCTGGCCCAGTAATGAGCCAGGGATCTACACCTGGGCTGAGGCCTACTCCAGATCCACACTCGACCACATATATGTCAGGAACCTGGGGCTGATATATCTCGACTCCAGCACTCTGCCTGTCACCTTCTCAGTGGACATATCACATGAAAAATTCCTTTGCAATGATTTAATAGTCTAATACTTATAGCAGACATAAGGACACTTAATAGGCCTACAGCTGCCATTGTAATTCATTGGCGGCCTTCTGTTACCCCCTCTCTCTGCCATGTGCTTTAGATGTCATGATCATTATTGAGCACTATGTCTAGGGTTAAATAGATGGGATCAGAGATAATTATGATCCCAGAATGTCAGCCAACACCTGCGAATTCAGCTCCTATGCCATTCAGTAGATAAACATACATCCTTTTGCAGATAGAACAAGTAAGGGTGTAGTAGTATGTTTATTTGCAGGAAGGGGTTAACACAGATGATTGTGTGCCTCTAATGATTGATTAAAACTATATTAGCGTTCTCATTATTAACGTAGTTTTAGGGTCTTTCGTTATTAAATGTCAGAAAGAAAGCTAGTCACTATTTCTAGCTGTGCCACATCAATAGCAACTTTCACTGTAATTTACCGTAATTCATAAGAATACCGCAAAAATGCATATGAGAATTTTTTTCCATAAAAACAAAAGCCCTTTCTTAAAAAATAAGAAAACAAAAAGTATCATTGTCTAAAATTCTTCACATTAATAAAAATACAATGTTTGGTTCAACATGAGAAAAAAGGAAACTGTTAGTAAATCAGGTATTCCACTGGCAACATAGATGTGTGTTTTGTACTTAAATGTATATATTAGGAACGTCCCTCTAAGCCAAACAAAGCAAATACCAGGATGGAAAGCATTATGCAAATGTCATTTGTAACATTAATTCGGTCCTGTAAGTTTCATCCATTTGGATATAAAAAAGGGTTCGTGCCATGAATTTTTTTGATCTGTTTACCACATTTAAAATAAATATTTAGCAGCTGACAGCAGAAAACATGCCCGCCACATTACAAAGGGGTTTTTAAAACAATCAGTTAGGTTTTAATGAATTTTTACCGTGGGGGCTGGGTTTTAACTCAACAGAAAATTGTCCTCATAAAAGATTAATTATATGAGCTATTTGCAAGTACGTTTAGTAGTGGTCTTAATAAAGACAAATTACGGGGGTAAGTGCCACTCGGCGCAAAGTTAATTCTAATAAAAAAAAAAGATAAAAGTGATTGCCAATGCATTTCAGAGCACTATAAAATATAACACACCTAATTCAGGTTTTAGTAGTGGCTAGTATGATGTCATAGAATCCTTTCCTTTCTTTCACTGAACTACAGAATGGTGATATGTGTTCCACCCAGTGTATAATACAGAATGGTGATATGTGCTACACCCAATGTATGATACAGAATGGTGATATGTGCTACACTCAATGTATGATACAGAATGGTGATATGTGCTACACCCAATGTATGATACAGAATGGTGATATGTGCTACACCCAGTGTATCCTACAGAATGGTGATATGTGCTACACCCAGTATATCTTACAAAATGGTGATATGTGCTACACCCAATGTATGATACAGAATGGTGATATGTGCTACACCCAGTGTATCATACAGAATGGTGATATGTAGAGATGAGCGAACACTAAAATGTTCGAGGTTCGAAATTCGATTCGAACAGCCGCTCAATGTTCGTGTGTTCGAACGGGTTTCGAACCCCATTATAGTCTATGGGGAACAGATACTCGTTAAGGGGGAAACCCAAATCCGTGTCTGGAGGGTCACCAAGTCCACTATGACACCCCAGGAAATGATGCCAACACCTCTGGAATGACACTGGGACAGCAGGGGAAGCATGTCTGGGGGCATCTAACACACCAAAGACCCTCTATTACCCCAACATCACTGCCTAACAACTACACACTTTCCACATTCAAAAAAACCTCAATCAAAGTGGGAAAATACCTGGAAACCTTCTTTACTCCCCAAATGGATGGACACAAACCCCAATTTAAGCTCAACAAACAGTAACAACCACCCCTTTAAATCACGTTCCCCATGACAACCACAAATGGAATAGGCAATGGGAATTCCAAAAGCCCTCACCCTTAACTGTCATTTTGAGTGTGTGTGTGTGTGTGTGTGTGTGTGATGTGGTAAGACCTTCCAAAATTCACTTTTCTAGCCCTTAACATGAGCCCTTCCAAACAAAGTTACATGACCTTAAGCTGAGCTACCAGCAGAGATTGAGGCCCTTGGCATGAGTAGAGCCTTGCACCAGCAGTGTTTTTGGCACTTAGGGTGAGTTGAGCCTTGTACCAGCGTGTGTCCCTTAACATCAGGCGGGCCCTAAGTTCTGCGCTTTGCACAAAAGTTCCACATTAACTAGGCTGAATGGTACAAAGATTAGTAGGCCCGAGAACCAGGAACAGGTCTTGCAATGGCTGTCGGATAACGCTTAAAGCACATTGTCCACCAGCCAGTCAGCCTCTACCTCCTCTTACCCAACAGTCTTGTCCTCCTTCCACCCAAAATTCCCAATCTTCCCAGAACAATAACCCCAACTGTCCCTGCTCCCCAGAGCTGTTCTCCCTTCCTTTGACTGTACCGCAACCTGCCCCTCCATTTCGCGATTCCACGGACCTAACAGACGAGTATCTGTGTCCAGATGCTCAAACACTAGAGTCTCCTCCATTCCATCTCCGGTCGATTTGGTGGCGGATGACCAGCAACCCACCCTCATCGACGACGATGAGACGCAGTTGCTGTCAGGGCAGCCAGTTGACATGCGCATTGTGCAGGAGGAGGAGGCGAGACAGGAGTTGGAAGAGGAGGTGGTGGACGACGAGGACACCGACCCCACCTGGACAAGGCAGATGTCAAGCTGGGAAAGTAGTGTGGATGTTGAGGCAGGTGCAGCACCAAAAAGGGTAGCTAGAGGCAGAGACATGTCCAGAGGCAGAGGTCAGCTGCTTTGCCGAAGCCAGGCCAGACCCGGAATGTCCGAAGATGTTCCCTTTTGTACCCAGCCCAGAAAAACTCCCCCATCGAGGGCACGTTTCTTGAAGGTGTAGAGTTTTTTCAAGGAATGCGCCGAGGACAGATATAGTGTCGTCTACACAATTTGCCTCTCGAAATCGAGTAGGGGCCCTGAGAAGAGCAACCTGTCCACCACTTCAATGCACCGTCATTTGGAATCCAAGCAATGGAATCAGTGGCAGGCAGCAACGGCAGGACAAACGTCGCCCGCCGTTCATGCCACTGCCTCTGCTCACAGTGCTGGCGATGCACTCCAGAGGACGAGCCAGGACATCACTTCATCTGCCTCCGCCACTTTGTTGACTTCTCCCTCATCCTCCCCTGTTTCTGTCTTATCTCCTTCTCCTGCACCATCAAAGGCACCATCAGGCGCTTCTTTACAACAACCCACCATCTCTCAGACATTGGAGCGCCGGCAGAAATACACCGCTAACCACCCACCCACGCAAGCCTAGAACGCCAACATCGCTAAACTGCTGGCCCAGGAGAGGTTGGCGTTCCGGCTTGTTGAAACTCCCGCCTTCCCGGACCTGATGGCAACTGTGGCACCTCACTATGCCGTCCCTAGCCGTCTCAACTTCTCCCGGTGTGGCGTCCCCGCCTTGCACCAGCACGTGTCACTCAACATCAGGTGGGCCCTTAGTTCCGCGCTTTGCTGCAAGGTCCACTTGACCACCGACACTTGGACAAGCGCCTGTGGTCAGGGATGCTGCAGTGCTTATCTTTAATGACAGGCAGGGTGAATGTGGTGGAGTCTGTTCCCCGGGTGCAAACTGGGGTGGCCTATCTCCTCTCCCAGGCCAAAATTCATGGCAGGAGTAGACTGAAACCCTACGACGCTGCAACCTCCACCACAGCTACTAGCGGCAAACGCTAAAACACTGGTGTGGGGAGACGTCAGCAGGCGGTGCTGAAGCTCATCAGCTTGGGGGACAGACAGCACAGTGCCTCCGAGGTCAGGGATGCCATCCTGGCTGAGATGGCATTTTTTTTTCCCTGCTACACCTGGGGCCTGGCATTTTTACGCCTGTGATAATGGCTGGAACCTGGTAGCGGCTCTGGAGCTTGCCAGCCTCCAACACGTTCCATGTTTGGCCCACGTCTAACCTAGTGGTGCAAAGTTTTTTAAAAACATACCCAAATGTACCGAAGCTACTGTTGAAAATGCGGCGCTTGTGCGCCCACTTTTGCAAGTGCACAGGAGTCGCTGCTAGCCTAAAAACACTCTAGCAAGGCCTACATCTGTCCAAACACAGGCTGTTGTCCGTCATTCACACACGCTGAAACCCTACAATACCATATCTTGAGCAGGGTGTGTGAGCTGCACAGACCTTTGATGGAGTTCCATCTACAAAACCCAAGGGTTCCTCAAAGTCAGCAACCAAAGTTTCTGCACCATGAGTTTCCAGGGGTGGCAGAGTTATGGCTAGGGGAAGAGGCATGGATAGGGATGATGTCTAGGGGCAAAAGCAGTGTGGATGTGGAGGCAAGCTAAGCAGGAAAAACTGGGGGTACAAGCTAAGGCATGGACTGGGGTGATGTCTAGGGGCAAAAGCAGTGTGGATGTGGAGGCAAGCTAAGCAGGAAAAACTGGGGGTACAAGCTAAGGCATGGACTGGGGTGATGTCTAGGGGCAAAAGCAGTGTGGATGTGGAGGCAAGCAAAGCAGGGAAAATGGTGGCTAGAGGCAAAGGGATGTCCATAGGCAGCAAGGGCAAAGATGCAAAACTCTCCCGTTTCAAGAATTTTCCTGACTTGTTTCCCCACAAAACATTCCTGGGAGGAGGGCTGAAACACCACCCTCCTCCTCCTCCGCTGTTAGATTGACCCCAGCTACGAGCTGAAAACGCTGCAACACTGGTGTGGGGAGACGTCAGCAGGCTGGGCTGAAGCTCATCAGCTTGGGAGACGGACAGCACATTGCCTCTGAGGTCAGGGATGCCATCCTGGATGAGATGGCAATTTGTTTATCCCCGCTGCCCCTGGGGCCAGGTTTTTTAGCTTGTTGGAGGGCTCTGGAGCTTGCCAGCCTCCAACACGTTCCATGCCTGGCCCACATGTTCAATGTAGTGGTGCAATGATTTTTAAAAACATACCCCAAATTAGCTGAGCTAAGGGAGAAAGTGCGGCACTTGGACACCCACTTTCCCAAGTCTACAGTACCTGGAGCTAGCCGCAATACACTCCAGCAAGGCCTACATCTGCCTGAAGCACCTACTGTTGTGCGAGGTCACCACACGCTCTAACCCTAGATACCATATGTTCAGCAGGGTGTGTGAGCAGCAGAGACCTTTGATGGAGTACCAGCTACAAAACCCAAGGGTTCCTCAGAGTCAGCTCCCTCACTTTCTGCACCATGAGTTTCCATGGGTGGCAGACTTATGGCTAGAGGCACAGGCATGGATAGGGGTGATGTGTAGGGGCAAAAGCAGTGTGGATGTGGAGGCAAGCTAAGCAGCAAAAACTGGGGGTACAAGCAGCCGGTGACATCATCACTGACAAGCACAGCTGTCTGTCAGCTGACAGGCTGACTTTCACCAAAATGAACAGACAATGGATAGACTCATCATATACATGTCAGTTACATGACAAATTTAGTGCAATTTGCAAGTCCAAGATGGTTTGGAGATCTGCGGAGAGGAATCTCACCACCTCTTGCGGGTGCCATCATTTGGAAGGCAAGCCCTGGGCTCAGTGGGTGAGAGCAAGCGCAGGATAATCGTCGTTTGGCCTGGCGGCCACTGCCTCTTCCACTGTTGACAGGGCTGGCGCTGCAGTCCAGACCAGGAGCCAGGACACCTCCACATCTGCCTCTGACACTTTGGGGAGTTCACCCTTATCCTCACCTTTTCCTGCCATTTCTCCTTTTGCCCGCGCCATCATGCGCCTCTTCCCAGCAACTCCCCATCTCCCAAGCCTTTCATTTCATGCTAAAGTACAGCGCAACCCACCCACATGCCCAAGGCTTCAACGGCCTCATCTCAAGAAATCTGGCCCAGGAGATGTTGGAATCCCGGCTGGGGGACACTCTGCCCTTTTTGGGCAGAGTGTCTACTGCGCCACCGCACTGTGCCGTCCACACCAGCACTTTCCCCCAAACATGAGGCGGTCCCTAAATTCAGCGCTTAGCCCTAAAGTTCCATGTGACCAGTTACGAATGGACAAGTGCATGCGGACAGGGACGCTAACTTTCAATTTGGGCACAGTGGTTGAATGTAGTTGAGGCGTGGACCGGGTCGCAAAATGTGGTGGCCTGACATGTCTCCCCACACAACATTCCTGGGAGGAGGGCTGAAACACCACCCTCCTCCGCTGTTAAATTGACCCCAGCTACGAGCTGGAAACGCTGCAACACTGGTGTGGGGAGACGTCAGCGGACCGTGCTGAAGCTCATCAGCTTGGGGGCCAGACAGCACACTGCCTACAAAGTGAGTCATGCCATCCTCGATGAGACGGCAATGTGGTTTTTGCCACTGCACCTGGGCCCAGGCATGTTGTCATGTGTGATAATGGCCGTAACCTGGGATTGGCTCTGTAGCTTGGCAGCCTGCAACATATTCCATGCCTGGGCCACGTTTTTAACTCATTGCTGCTAATCTTTTGAAAAAGGTACCCCAATGTTCCTGAGCTACTGGTGAAAGTGTGGCGCTTGTGCGGATAGTTTTTAAAGTGTATAGTTGCCGCTGCTAGCCTCTATGCACTCCTACAACGCCTGTACCTGCTGGAACAACGGCTGTTGTGCGACGTCTCCACACTGCTGGCACTAAACATATCATGTGTTGAGCAGAGTGTGTGAGCAGCACAGACCTTTGATGTAGTTCCAACTCCAAAGCCCTCGGGTTCGTCAAAGTCAACTCCCTCAGTTGCTCAACCATGAGTGGCCATGGGTGGCAGACTTATGTGAAATCCCATCCCATCCATTGCACTGGACACGAAACATTAGCATGCGCTCAGCACAACTTCGGATATGGCAGATGCGTTAAGCAGGGTGCAGGGTACAACACAGACCAGGCCCGAGCACCAGGAACAGGTGTTAGAAATACTGCAGCATCTGCCATTTCCTTCCAATTTTGGGGTTTTGGACCCGCCACCGACTTGTCTGGACCTAAGTGGGGATCATGAGACACAGTTGCCATCAAGGCAAGCTGTGGTCATGTGCGGTTTGCAGTAAGGGGGCAGTGCGCAATTGGAAGAGGAGTTGGTGGATGACGAGGCCACCGACCCCACATGGACAGGGGTGATGTCTAGGGGCTAAAGCAGTGTAGATGTAGAGGGAAGCTAAATCAACAAAAAACCTGGGTAGAAGCAAAGGCATAAACTGGGGTGATGTTTAGGGGTGAAAGCAGAGTAGATGTGGAGGGAAGCTAAGCAGCAAAAACAGTGGGTAGAAGCAAAGGCATGCAAAACTCTACCCTGTTGGAAGACTTATTCCTAGGTCTGGAACACGTTAATGGCCCCCCTGGACAAATTACTGCCACTCAGGGGCCTAGTGTCACCAGGAGGGACAAGTATAGGCGCATGTTGTGGGAATACCTGGCCGACACCAGCTCTGTCCTCTCCGATCCCTCTGTGCTCTACAGCCTAAACTTATTTTCTCATCTTTTTTTCTGAACTGCACATCTCTTGCCTGCTTCCTTTGGGATCTTAGAAATGGTGGTCCACTTCCACAGATGGTAACTTCAATAGACAGTGTAACGGGAGTAGCTGAGGGATCGCTGTCTTAACCACTTTTTGGCACAAAATTAACTTCCAAAGCCAAATATGGTGCAAGTATATGATGCAAGGACACCTACACACCTATCTCTGACACATTGGGGAGTTCACCCTCATGCGCCCTTTTGGCCTGCACCATCATGCGCCTCTTCCCAGCCACTCCACATTTCCCAAGCTTTTCATTGCAGGCAGAAGTACAATACAACCCACCCCCATGCCCAAGCCTGTAACAGCCTCATCGATAAACTGCTGGCCCTGGAGATGTTGGTGTTTGTTTATGCTTCTGGAGACCCAGGCCTTCCGTCAGCAGATGGCAGCTGGGGCACCTCCCTATGCTGGGCCTAGCCGTTACTACTTCTCTTGGTGTGCTGTCTCTGCCTTGCGCCTGCATGTGTCCCATAACATCAGTCGGGCCCAGAGCTCTGCGCTTTGCTGCAAGGTCCACTTGACCACCGACACATGGACAAGCGCCTGTGGTCAGGGATGCTGCAGTGCTTATCTTTAATGACAGGCAGGGTGAATGTGGTGGAGTCTGTTCCCCGGGTGCAAACTGGGGTGGCCTATCTCCTCTCCCAGGCCAAAATTCATGGCAGGAGTAGACTGAAACCCTACGAAGCTGCAACCTCCACCCCAGCTACTAGCGGAAAACACTGTAACACTGGCATGGGGAGATGTCAGCAGGCCGTGCTGAAACTGATCAGCTTGGGGGACAGACAGCACAGTGCCTCCGAGGTCAGGGATGCCATCCTGGCTGAGATGGCATTTTTTTTTCCCTGCTACACCTGGGGCCTGGTATTTTTGCGCCTGTGATAATGGCTGGAACCTGGTAGCAGATCTGGAGCTTGCCAGACTCAAACACGGTCCATGCATGGCCCACGTTTTCCAACTTGTTGGTGCCATGTTTCTTTGAAACCTACACCATTGTGCCTGATATACAGGTCAAAGTGGGGCCATTTTCGTAAGTGAGAACTAGCCTCTGCTAGGCAGAAAACATTCAGAGCACACTCCTCTCATCTTCGCACCGTTGGCTGGCGGAGGAAGACGAGGGGGTTGGAGTGGCATCTGATGTCCCTATCCCACACGAGGCTAGAGGGTGCACTTCAGTGCATCCCATTGCTTCACCACAAATGGTGTGAAGGGGAGTGGAAAATGGAGGAAATGGAGAGTGACCCTTACAGTTGGGGCCAGCAAAGGCATGCCAAGTAACACACTGGCACACATGGCTGACTTCATCTTGGGTTGCTTTTCAACACATATTTCACATCATGAAGAACAAATAATACTGGATTTTTTCAAGCCTCGAACCCCGGTCTAGGTCTAATGTCTGTTCCTTTCTTATATTAGGGGAGAGGGAAAAAAAATTACTTCAGTGATACGTTTAGCGTACATAGACTGACTATTAATGTGTATCCCACTTAGTGTTGTTAGGGTTACACACCGTCACAACCTGGCTAAAGCTTCTATAGCTGTTAATAAAGTCAACATAACTTTACGGTATCCAAAAAGACAGCTGGTACCGACAGAGAGCAAGACAAATGTCACCCAAAGCTGTGAGCTCTGAACACCCACAGTAACTTTGGCGTCATCATCATTATAAGGGAGCGGGTGGTAATAAATAACTTGGCAGTGCCTAAAACCCAAAAAGCTTATACAACTATATTTACATTAAGATACACAAATGAAACTTTTCAGTAGCATGTCATGAGACAAGCTGATAAGCTCTTCCTTTGTGCAGTGCTATTTGAAAGTTAAACGCTGCCTTTATTTTAATTCTGGAGAAGGTGCAGACATTAGATTTAGAACATGTTGTCTTCATTGTCCAAATCCTCTATATAGGTAACGTGTTTTTCGGGCCGAGCTGTCTGGGAACGAGCTGGTGCAGCACTGACAACCTGGGTGAATATGGCAAGAGCCTGAGATGTAGGGTGAATGAATCCCCAAATTATTTGTGGAATTCCCAGTGAGACAATGGCACTGTATACCAGTATTAAAAATTGTGGGTGCACATAACCCCCATATATTCTTTGAATTCCCAGTCAGACAATGGCACTGTATACCAGTATTAAAAATTGTGGGTGCACATAACCCCAATATATTCTTTGAATTCCCAGTCAGACAATGGCACTGTATACCAGTATTAAAAATTGTGGGTGCACATAACCCCCATATATTCTTTGAATTCCCAGTCAGACAATGGCACTGTATACCAGTAGTAAAAATTGTGGGTGCACATAACCCCCATATATTCTTTGAATTCCCAGTCAGACAATGGCACTGTATACCAGTATTAAAAATTGTGGGTGCACATAACCCCCATATATTCTTTGAATTCCCAGTCAGACAATGGCACTGTATACCAGTATTAAAAATTGTGGGTGCACATAACCCCCATATATTCTTTGAATTCCCAGTCAGACAATGGAACTGTATAGCAGTAGCAAAAATTGTGGGTGCACGTAACCCCCATATATTCTTTGAATTCCCAGTCAGACAATGGCACTGTATACCAGTATTAAAAATTGTGGGTGCACATAACCCCCATATATTCTTTGAATTCCCAGTCAGACAATGGCACTGTATACCAGTATTAAAAATTGTGGGTGCACATAACCCCCATATATTCTTTGAATTCCCAGTGAGACAATGGCACTGTATAGCAGTAGCAAAAATTGTGGGTGCACGTCACCCCAATATATTCTTTGAATTCCCAGTCAGACAATGGCACTATATACCAGTAGCAAAAATTGTGGGTGTATATAGCCCCAATTCTATTGCTAGGGGACTTGCAGGGTATTTCTGAGGTGAAGGTGGGGGGGCACACCGTTGGAACGGGGATTTGGGGTGTATATATGGGGTATACGGGAATACACTGTCAGTGTGTTCCATTCAGGATCCTGGGAAAGCTGGGTTGCGGCGATTGAGCCCGTCAGTGCCACGTTACACTGACAAGCTTCTCCCTGGAATTGAAGTTATATGTAAGCCCAATATATTCTTTGAATTCCCAGTGAGACAATGGCACTATATGGCAGTAGCAAAAATAGTGGGTGTATATAGCCCCAATCCTATTGCTAGGGGACTTGCAGGGTATTTCTGGGGTGAAGGTGGGGGGGCACACCGTTGGAACGGGTATCGGGGGTATATATCGGGTATACGGGAATACACTGACAGTGTATTCCATTCAGGATCCTGGGAAAGCTGGGTTGCGGCGATTGAGCCCGTTAGTGCCACGTTACACTGACAAGCTTCTCCCTGGAATTTAGCTCTTATAAGAGCTGTTGGTTGTCTTCTCCTTCCTATCTAGCCTGTCCCTGCCTACCCAGAATCTAACCCCTAGCTAACTGGACGGAAACCTCCGTCCCCGGTGAATTGCAAGCTCAGAATGACGCGAAGCTGGGCGGCGCTGTTCTTTTAAATTAGAGGTCACATGTTTTCGGCAGCCAATGGGTTTTGCCTACTTTTTTCAACGTCACCGGTGTCGTAGTTCCTGTCCCACCTACCCTGCGCTGTTATTGGAGCAAAAAAGGCGCCAGGGAAGGTGGGAGGGGAATCGAGTAATGGCGCACTTTACCACGCGGTGTTCGATTCGAACATGCCGAACAGCCTAATATCCGATCGAACATGAGTTCGATAGAACACTGTTCGCTCATCTCTAGTGATATGTGCTACACCCAGTGTATCATACAGAATGGTGATACATGCTACACCCAATGTATGATACAGAATGGTGATATGTGCTAAGTGATATGTGATATGCTGTGAGATCTTATCCCTAATAGGTTGTGTGGTCTCACCCACGTATGCCAAAACTCGTGTCACAGAAAAAGTAGTCCTTTACCAGAATCTTTTTCCCAGTATGGGGGTGTAAAATGGTATCACCCTTTTGGATGCTGTTGCATTGGGGGCACCTCAGACATGGAAATGTTCCAAATTTGTGGGGGTTCAAAAAAGTTTGCCTTGGTAGTCTTTTGTCTGAGCCAATGTCTGCACATACCAGTTTGTTTTTGAGGTTGCCCGCCCGCCTAAAGCAGGGTAGACAGGGTTTGGAAAAAGATGGAATGTCCGGATACACTCGGTGTAACAGTTGCCAATGTGTTCTGATGATCCTGTGGATTTTATAGGAAAACGGGTGATATGTGTGTATAAAAGGTATGCGGTCTTTGTTGTCAAGTGAGGGTCTGGATTTATGTGATCTGTCAAAGGTGGTCACATGTTGAGGATAACCTCTTTCAGTAAATTTTGATCTCATCTCACTGAGTCATTTCTGTTTTAAGGTGTTATTGGAGACAATGCGGTTGACCCTTTGATATTGGGTCCATGGAAGTGATTTCTTGGTGGCTAATGGGTGATAATTCGTATAATGAAGGAGGCTATTGTGATCCGTAGGTTTTGAAAAGCGGTCAGTTTGTAAAGAGCCGTCAGTCTGTTTAATAACTGTGGTGTCCAGAAAGTCAATGTGTTGAGAATGAAAATGAATGGTGAACTGTAATTCAGTCCAAATGGAATTCAAAAAGGAGTGAAATTGTTCCAAGGAGTCCAACGGGCCCTCCCATATGCAAAAGAAGTCGTCAATATACTGTTTCCAACAACGGCAATGTCTTTTAAACAGGTTATTGGTATATACAAATTTTTCTTCGAAAAGGGCTATGTAGGCATTTGCATATGGAGGGGCCACGTTGGACCCAATGGCAGTACTTTGGATTTGAAGATAATAATCATCCTGGAAAAGGAAATAATTGTTAGTAAGGACAAGTTCCAAAACAACCATGCAGAATTCAATAGTCGATGGAGATTTACCTGAGGACTCAAGAAGCGTATGAGTTGCCTTTAGGTCCTTCTGGTGAACAATTGAAGTGTAAAGGTTATTAACTTCAAAGGTCACTAACCAGTGTTGAGGCCCATGGAGGAGAAACTCTGTATTTGTTTAAGAAAATTGCCCGTATCCAACAGAAATGACTTAGTATTTTTTACAAGGGGAGTGAGAATTTTTTCTAATAGAATGGAGAGTGGAGACAGTATCGAGTCCGTGGAGGCCACTATGGATCTGCCAAGTGGGTTATTGTTAGGATGGGGTCCCGCAGATTTGCCTTCCGGCGCACAGCGCCACCTGTGGGCCAATCCAACCCTCGCTCCCGGCGGCGTGCAGTGAAGTCTCTGGAGACTAAGACTCAGTTTTCTCTGACTGAGCATGCTCGGACTTTTTGGAGCCGCTCACAGCCTAAGTGCCAGTTCTCTCCGACTGAGCATGAGTGGTGAGGTCATGGCCACCGCCCCTATTGGGCGGGGACTTCCCTTTAAAAAGAGTGAGTCGACGCCCGCCCGGCGCTCACACTTTATCTGAAAATTACTAGTCCTAATGACAGTAGTACCAGGGAGAGTCTCCAGTGTTCAGGCAGGTTGCAGTATAGGGTGCTATTAGATAGACCAGTAATTCCTGAACGGAACTGACAGCTCTACACCAAGGCCTGGAGCAATAGACATTGTTCCAGCCTGTGGAGCTGCAGCAGGTTTGGTTTCCCAGATAGCCGTGCTCGCCCTGTCTAACATTGTTGGAAGCTCCTAGCTGTGTGCAGGAGCTCTCCTAGCTACTGCAGGGGCCTAGGTGTTTGCCCACTCCTAGCTGTGTGCAGGAGCACCCCTAGCTATTGCCGGGGATTATGTTTGTCGCTGACCTGGGGTGAGTGTTAACCCTGGGCAGTTGTCTTGTGTTTGTTTCCTGTTCACATTGGGAGCTGCACTGTCTTTCACTCAGTGAGATTAACTGGTGAACATGTGTTGCTCCCAGTTCACACTGTGCTGTACCGCCGTACTGTTGCATACAGACATACAGCCGCCCATAGGGCCTGTGGACCTCGCTGCAGTGCCTATGCAGCCCAAGAGGTTCTGCGGTTTTAAAAATATTATTTTTATATATATACCCAGAACCATAACAGTTATTTAGTCTCTTGTGGATCTTGGGTAGGACATAGATGACAGAAACAATGGGGTGTTTCTTGATAAAAAACTCATATGTTTTGGAGTCAATAACATTCCTAGACAAAAACATTCCATAACAATCCTGATTTTATGATTTTATTGACAATGGAGGAGGTGGGGTTGGTCTTGGTGGTCTGTGGTTTTGGCTTAAAAAAAGGGAGGAGCTGGATCTGTAGCCCGAGAGGTCGCTGTCCGAGCCGGAATTGGGTGATTGGCCATCGTGTCTGGGGCCTCTCCTGTAGAATCTTCTGTAGCTGGAGGAGTCTTGCCATCTATAGACTCGTTTGCTGTTATAGTCTTCAGCGTCTCTAAGAAATTTATCCTGTTTCTTCTTCTCTTGTTCTTGTCTGTAGGATGAGAGATTGGATTCTACTTTGCTTTTTAATGCTATAAAATCTGGTTCTGTAAGAGTGGAGTGGAGCTGTGTTTCAATGCCTTTAACCTTTTCTTGATGTTCAAGTATGGATTCCACTGTGGAGCGCATGACGTCACTTCCGGTCTTTGGCACTCCGATATCGGAAGTTACTCTTTTCATCTATTTCTGTATTTTTTCTTTTAATTTTTTTATTCCTCCAGTCTCCATCCATAACTTTCTGTCTGCTTCTTTCTATTTCCCCTTTTTTTTTCGCCACCTTCTGTTGTTTCCACACTTAGATTCGGTTTTCCTGTCTCTCCCAGTGTCATGCGTTCCACAGTGGAACGCATGACGTCACTTCCGGTTTTCGGAGTTCCAATATTGGAAGTTGCTCCTTTTGTACTTCTTTGCGGTCATATACTATGCCCCACCACTGAATCACCTATGTTTCCCTACTACATGCCCCTTTTTACATACAATTATTATATATGGGTCCTATATTTGTATTCTACAGCCAGGTGTCCTTGGACCGGTGGTGGTGCCACTTCCTGTGGCATCACTTCCGGTCTGACGACTTCCTGGCGCCATGTGTCCCATTTAAACCCTTCCTGGTTCTCCCTGTCACTCGACTTTCTCCATACACTCAGAAGAGCACCTTTCTCTGCATCCGGTAAGATTGTGCAGGATATTTATAATACTTTATCAGATGACTATTGTATTAGCAAGCTGGGCACCACCCTCTAGCCTGAAACTGGATTGACATAATTTTCTGTTCACTTTTGTACATTTGTTTACTATTGCATTGTACTCATGTCAGTTTAAGGAGACTCTCCCTGACACCACTGATGATTATATTCATCATCATATTTGTCGCACACTATTTACTCCTATGTCCTTCTATTATTATTTTTGTCATTAATTTTTATCTATCTATCCATTTGGATGATATATTATAACCCTTTCGTTTATTATTTAACTTTGTGACCCTTGGACGTTTTCGTAATATGGTTCACTGACTGCCTGTATATATTTCTTTCTTTTATAGTTGTACTGATGAAGGTCATGTTTTGACTGAAACGTTTATGTTTGGATGCCTTTAATAAATATGTGATTTCTCTTCATCCCATTGAGTGCCAGAAAATTTCTTCTATATGAATATGGCGGCAAGATGCCTTTTCTGAGCACCTGAAGCTTATCATACAGAGTGACAGATCATTATACCCAAGCTACACCCAATGTATGATACAGAATGATGATATGTGCTACACCCAGTGTATAACACAGAATGGTGATATGTAATACACCCAATGTATGATACAGAATGATGATATGTGCTACACCCAGTGTATAATACAGAATAATGCCCACTTCAACTTACAAAAATATTAAGCTTTGATATTTATGAGGGTTGATTGAATAATAATAAAAAGAATCCTCTCAAATACAACTTTCCTAATAATTCTGCACACAGTGTAAATTTAATATTTATTCACTATTATCATATAGCTCTGGTAGGTATCTAATTGATAGACATGGGTTTGGGAGATATCATGACCTGCAGATGGTGATATCTGTCCTGTGTTGGTTGTGACATATATATGTTTTTTGCGTTTTTTAAATGTCTCGCTTTTCTTATTTATTATTCGTAATAATAAAATTTATTTTGTTATAATTTGGTTTTGTTTATGGTGTTATGATTATTGATACAGTTACCGAATAGGTCTAGACACATAGATACATGTGCCTCAGATGTTTTTTCATTCCATACCCTATTGTGAACACAAGGGTAAGAATGTGGCACAGTTAACCCCTTTCTGCCAGAGGGAATTTTTGATTTTTATTTTTGACTACCTTCCTTCCAAACCCCATAACTTTTTTTATTTTTCCACTCACACACCCCTATGAGGGCTTAATTTTTGTATGACATTTTGTTCTTTATGATGGTATCATTATTATCATACAATCTGTACAATGTAGTTGAAAGCTGATTTAAAAAATTCAGAATGCGGTGGAATTAGAGAGTGCATTTGTCCGACTTACTTACGGACTTCATTTTTACGGCGTTCACTTTGCAACCAACATGACATGTCACCTGTATAATATGTTTTGGTAAGATTACAGGTATATTAAATTTCTAAGGTTTTATTTTCATTTTAACCCCTTAACAAACATTCCAAACTTTGCAAAATTCTTTTCCCTAAAGTCACCTTATTCTGACACCTGTAACCTTTATATATTTCCATGTAAGCGGGTGCATGGGGCGTCTTTTCCGCAACGGTTTTAGAAATCGCAGCATGTCCGCTGTTCTGCAATGTGTTAATGGGAAGTCACATCCACCTTGCAGTTTCCACATCATTACTACTGCAGCCAAACCACAGAATTTACAGTATGTGGGGCCAGGGCCGCCATCAGGAATTTTGGGGCCCCATACAGCCTAAGTGTCTGCCCCCCCCCCCCCGCCATTTTAAAACGACCTTATTTTGCGACACACCAATTCTGTATTACATTTCCCTTTATTTAGCAGCATTACAAGGCTTAATCAGATTCTATTTGCAGGTAAAATCTGCTACGTGTGACAGCGCCTATAGAGAGCCAACACCATCTATAAGAGCCCTCTTAATAAATCCTCAGGGCTTATTCACATTGCGTTTTTGGCCTCCCTTGCCGGGATACGTTGGTAACCAGTCAAAATCAGCTGTCAACTTATCTCTGCACGAAGAACTGGCCATTAAAAAAAAAGGGGGGCCTGCAGTTCTCCGTGCAGGGATAAGTGGGGAGCTGATTGTGACTGGTTACCAACGTATCCCAGCAAGGGAGGCCAAAAACACAACGTGAATACTCCTTTACAGTGAAAGTCCCACCCCCAAACAGGCTGCTAGGCTAGTAACATAGCGGCCTACATCATTATTATTCTCCAGCTAAAAACTTATATATTATATATTATTGCCCCAGTTCCCTCTCCGCAGTGCCGCACACCCGATGTCCCAACAATCCCCCCCGTCCACCCACTAACATCTTTCCATTGCCCCCTGTATCCATACCTCCCAACTGTTGAAGAACCAAAAGAGGGATAAAATGTGCGGCACTGTATAATCCTCCTACAGTCACCCGTAAATTATATGTCCCCCCTCCGTCTCTCCCCCAGCTTCATACACACCCTTCATCTGCCCCCAGATTCATGTCCCCCCATCTCTTCCCCCAGATTCATGTCCCCTCCATTTCTGCCCCTAGATTCATGTCCCCCCAGATTCATGTCCCCTCCATTTCTGCCCCCAGATTCATGTCCCCTCCATTTCTGCCCCCAGATTCATGTCCCCTCCATCTCTGCCCCCAGATTCATGTCCCCTCCATCTCTGCCCCCAGATTCATGTCCCCTCCATCTCTGCCCCAGATTCATGTCCCCTCCATCTCTGCCCCCAGATCCATGTCCCCTCCATTTCTGCCCACAGATCCATGTCCCCTCCATCTCTGCCCCCAGATCCATGTCCCCTCCATTTCTGCCCACAGATTCATGTCCCCCCATCTCTGCCCCCAGTGTCATGCCGTCCTCTCCTTCATCTGCCCCCAGTTTCACGTTCCACATAATCCACATTACACTTACCTTTTCCTCGTTCCCCCGCTGCTCTCTGCGCGCCTCTCTCTCTTACTGGCGCACAGTTGTAGACGCGATGTGACGTCATCACATCGCGTCTACACTGCCGGGTAGCCGGCGGCAGTGGCGAAGTGAGGAGCTGACACAGGTCAGCTCCTCGCTTCAGCGGCTGAAGCGAGCTGACCTGTGTCAGCTCCTCGCTTCGCCGCTGCCGCCTCTCTCGCTGACACTGACACATATGTGGCTGAAGCGAGGAGCTGACCTGTGTCAGCTCCTCGCTTCGCCGCTGCCGCCTCTCTCGCTGATACATATGCGGCTGAGACAGCCGCATATGTGTCAGCGAGAGAGGCCGCAGCGGCGAAGCGAGGAGCTGACACAGGTCAGCTCCTCGCTTCAGCCACATGTGTCAGCGAGAGAGGCGGGCAGCGGTGAAGCGAGGAGCTGACCGGTGTCAGCTCCTTGCTTCAGCCGCGTATGTGTTCAACTCAGATCTGCGTCCTCTGGACGCAGATCTGAGTTGAAACAAGCAGGACATACAATGACTGCTGCCGGCGCCAGGGGCCCGGACCCCCCCAATTTTTAAATTTGGCCGGGCCCCTGACGCCAGTAGCAGTAGTACTGGCCTATCGGCGGCCCTGTGTGGGGCCCTGGACTCAAGCTGCCTCTACAAAATCAACACATTGCTAAACAGATATGGTATGTGTGTGTGTGTGTGTGTGTGTGTGTATATATATATATATATATATATATATATATATGCAGTTCTCTCCCTTATTCAACAAAAGTCAATGGGAAAACCTAAAAAGCAAGTATTTTGTGTGATGCCATAAGATACGACAGATGCCTAAATTAGATAGATAATACATAGAAATAAATAATAGATACAACAATTTGGTATGCCAAAAACAATAACAAATTATCATTTTCTCAGATTGTAATAAATATACATATTAAATGACAGGATTCTGGCTACAATGTTATTAACATCAGCTTTAATAAGTTAACCTTGAAATTGCAATTTTGTGTGATGGGCAGAAATATGGGTAGTAAGAATACAGATGTATAGCCCCCGGGTCTTATTTTATATGGATGCAGGCATACAAGTGTACCCATCTGGTGCTCAATTTGGTATGTTCTGACCATAATAGCAGTTCTAGGAAGACTCAGCAGTAAGCAACATGACATTCACTGAAGAATTATTTCTTGGAAAAGAGCAATAATGCTGCCTCTTAGAAACAAAAAGCAGAGATCAAATGATGGTCAATAGGTCCAGAAGTGCATTTCACTTAAAAAACTGCTACTTAAAAATGATCCTACTGTTAACAGTGAATCAATATATGCGATATCTTTGTTTATGATAAAAAGTTTGATGCAATAAATTCAGAAAACACGTCACAACATTTTTATAATAATCATTCAGTCAGGATTTACTACTTAGATAGTAATGTCCTTAACTGATTATTTACAGTGAATATCTAAGAGATTGACTACTGGAGATGTAGCAGACTGAAGAAAACATACAGAACGTTCCTTAGGGAATAAACAGACTATACATTCGGAGCTAAAACATTTCCGGCATTTAGATATAATCCACCTACTGATATACCTTAAAATAAAGGACAAAATTGAGGGTGCAGGGGAAGCTAAAGTCAACTTAGCCACATTAGACCGTGAAAAAAGTACATATATAAAAGAGATACATTCATGAGCGAAAGGGTATCACAAAAAACTTTGACCTAAGATCAACATGCAACCCATGGTTTTTGGATTCATTGAAATACTCCAATCTAAACTATAATTAATAAAATCATAATTCATTAAAATGGGAATACATGGCTCAAAGCTACATTGTTTCTGTAACTACCATAGAAGTAAACAGGAGCTACAGAAACAGCATAGCTTGCTATACTACACTGTTTATGTACTGTAACTCCCTTTCTCCAAGATATTGAAAATATTTGTCAGCACGCCAATGAAACTTGCACCAAATTACTATCTCAACATACACTCCTTAACATTGAAATATTAACACTAAGAAAAAGTCTTTGAATCATTGAAATCATCGGATCCACACACGTTAATGATACGTAAACTTTAAAAAATTGATAAATATATAAGGAATATATATATACATTATTACACTTACCCCATATGCTGATGCATCATTAATCCAAAGGGCATAAATCCCAAACTGGCAGCTAACAACTTCCTCTGTTAGACCAAGTGTTGAATATTACCAAATGAGGTATCATATGATATGTACCTAAAATAGACGGCAAATACAAAACTTACTCATCACCAGCCTATACACAAATGCAGTCATGTACACTAACAATCATTTAGTCACATGCCATATCATGTGGTATGTACCTAGTAAAGGCGGCAAATAGAAATGATCCAAACTTATTCTAAATACAAGTGCAAACTCGCGGCATATATATTGTACACTGTGCATAGAAGAACAAGCCTCTAATAGTAAAATACGTTACCAATAAGCCACTGATGGCCATTTCACTTCGATTGCATACAGTGAAGAATTACATAATAACACACTCAAACATCAGCCAAAGCCCTGTATATTAAATTAATGTGACGTACAATCCAAATATATTCCGGTGGAAATATCAGTGCATGGACCACAATTGTTCTTGTCTACTTTTTCCATGTCACTTAAGTCAAATAAAAAAACAATAAACATATAATCCATATCCACAGTAAATATAAACCCAACAAATATTATAAAAGGACATCTACATATTGTGGTCCGCACCTCAATGTCACAATGTCAACATTGCACCATATTGGCACCAAGCATTTGAATAAAACTCTATTGAAAAAAAAACATTCTAACACCATCACAGCACGTTGCATGCACGGGTTCCAGTCTTAGTAAAGATATGCCAGATAATTTTTCATATCCAGACTCCTAGGAAATCTTAATTTAAGTTTCAGGATCCAACAAGCTTCTCTCTTTAATAGCATTTTACTCATATTCAATCGCAAAAAAAAGAGGAAACATCTTCGTTGTGTTGCAAAATGAAGTATTTAGATACAACAAACATGTTGTCACTAGAGATGAGCGAACAGTGAAATATTCGACATTCGATATTCGTTTCGAGTAGAGCCTCAATATTCGACTACTCGATCCAATATCGAATCCCATTATACTCTATGGGAAAAAAATGCTCGTTTCAGGGGAAACCGCTATTCGACTCAGGAGAGTCACCAAGTCCACGAGTAGCAGGAGGAGAGTGTTTAGGAGGAGCACTGTGTAGTTAAAGCGCACGGACCCCATTATAGTCTATGAGGTCCGTGCGCCTTAACTGCACAACGCTTGCAGTTGCGCTGATAAAAAGTAAGCTCCCTCGTAACAGCAAGCTGCCAGCTCTCCCGACTAGCAAAGACAAGCCAGCGACAAATCAATGCTGGTTCTGCAGCAGGCTCGTCCTTGCTAGTTGGAAGAGCTGGCAGCTTGCTGTTACGAGGGAGCTGACTTTTTTGTCATAGAAATGCATTGACCAGCGTTGATTGACCAGTGTACAGCATTCGGCCAATCAACGCTGGTTCTGCTGGAGGCTCATCTGTGAGGAGGCGGAGTCTAAGATCAGACCACAATGGAGACTGCTGTGGTCCGATCTTAGACTCCACCTCCTCACAGACGAGCCTCCGGCAGAACCAGCATTGATTGGCCAAATGCTGTACACTGCCCAATCAACGCTGGTCAATGCATTCCTATGAGAGCTGGCAGCATGCGGTTACGAGGTAGCTTACTTTTTGTCATAGGAATGCATTGACCAGCGTTGATTGGCCAGTGTACAGCATTCGGCCAATCAACGCTGGTTCTGCCGGAAGCTCGTCTATGAGGAGGCGGAGTCTAAGATCGGACCACAATGGAGACTGCTGTGGTCCGATCTTAGACTGCGCCTCCTCACAGACAAGCCTCCGGCAGAACCAGCATTGATTGACCGAATGCTGTACACTGGCCAATCAACACTGGTCATTGGATTCCTATGAGAAAAAGTCTGCTCCCTCGTAACAGCAAGCTGCCATCTCTTCTGACTAGCAAGGATGAGCCTGCTGCAGAACCAGCATTGATTTGCCCAATGCTATACATTGTATAGCATTCGGCCAATCAACGCTGGTTCTGAATCGAATATTTACTGCGAATAGCTAGTAGTATTCAATCGAGTACGAATATTTTGAATACCGTAGTATTCAATCGAATACCTACTCGCTCATCTCTAGTTGTCACCAATTTCTTTACCGCAAACTGACAAATGTTCAACAAAACAGTTTTGACTGTCCAAATCGTGCAGCGCACATTTACTAAATAGCAAGTGTTACAACAAATAATGTAAATCACATGGTGACTATTGCAGTTTATGAAACTTTTAATTTCACACATATATGGAACTACAGGAAGGGTCTGGCTATCATAAAACATGCCACCACACATGCCACATGCAGAGCCAGCGCTGATTGGCCGAAGGCTGGCCAATGCATTCCTATGGGAATGCAGAGACTTAGCAGTGCTGAGCCAGTTCTGCTCAACTACACTGTGTGCCGGTCAGCCCATCTGATGTAGCAGAGCCGAGTGTGCATAAGGGTTCTAGTGCACCCTCGGCTCTGCTACATCTGATGTAGCAGAGCCGAGTGTGCACACTCGGCTCTGCTATATCAGATGGGCTGACCGGCACACAGTGTAGTTGAGCAGAACTGGCTCAGCACTGCTAAGTCTCTGCATTCCCATAGGAATGCATTGGCCAGCCTTCGGCCAATCAGCGCTGGCTCTGCCGGAGGAGGCGGAGTCTAAGGTCGGACCTGAATGGAGACTGGTGTGGAGCAATCTTAGACTCCGCCTCCTCCAGCAGAGCCAGCGCTGATTGGTCGAATTCCGTACTCTGGCCAATCAGCGCTGGCCAATGCATTCCTATGGGAAAAAGTTTGTCACAAAAATCACAATTACACACCCGATAGAGCCCCAAAAAGTTATTTTTAATAACATTCCTACCTAAATAAAGGTTATCCCTAGCTATCCCTGCCTGTACAGCTATCCCTGTCTCTTAGTCACAAAGTTCACATTCTCATATGACCCGGATTTGAAATCCACTATTCGTCTAAAATGGAGGTCACCTGATTTCGGCAGCCAATGACTTTTTCCGATTTTTTTTCGATGCCTCCGGTGTCATAGTTCCTGTCCCACCTCCCCTGCGCTGTTATTGGTGCAAATAAAGCACCAGGGAAGGTGGGAGGGGAATCAAATTTTTTTGGAGTTTGCCACGTGATGTTCGATTCGAATCGAACACATCGAACAGCCTGATATCCGATCGAACATGTGTTCGATTGAACACTGTTCGCTCATCTCTAATAATGAATGATCATCATTATCTGTGCATAACCTGTATGTGACACCAGACAGGTAAAATGTAATTCCCCCTGAGCTTTACTAGTGGGGTATTCTTATATAATACCCTGTGAACATAACCAGGAAGTTTTTTGGCGCTGTGACCCAGATGTTTACCATTGTCCAGGTCGCAGCGCCAAAAAAAGTCGCACCAAACACTTACACAACACATACACAAAGTTGTGAATAAAGTTTACATTTCACCCAATCCCTGTCCTGTCTATACCTGAGCTTTCAAGAGTAAAATACGCCTCTAGCGATATCTGTTACATGCTAAAATAATAGTAATAACTATTATCACTAGAGATGAACATATAGTTTGCTAAAATTTTTATAGGGGGATGGAAAATAACATTTTTATGTAACATCCTATTTAATTTGCATGCACAAAATGGGATGGCGCATTTCTGCGATTTTTGGTGTTTCTTTAACACCCGCCCCTGTAAATATATACATGTGTGGTATGTATGAACTCCTCACATAATGCAGTTTTTTGGAAAGTACATTTTGTTTGCAGAAAGGGATTGCTTGAGCTGCACTTTCGTGGCAAATTTGAATTTTTGTGAAATTTTTGCTTGCAACCTCTGTTTGCTGCAGAGTTGCATAAAGGTGGTAGTATATATGAATTATTAAATTAGCCTGTCTTCTGTATTAGTGTTTTTGGGAGTCCGAGCTCTTGTAGTTGATGTTTGCGGTCATATAGTATATACTGAATATACATTGTCTACACCTTAAGCTATTATTTTAAATGTATTTTGTATATGAATAGGAGATTGAACATGAGTTTTAGGTGCAAATATGTGTTTTAGTGCATTTTTTAAAAAAAATTATTGTGTTTGTCACAAAGTTGCAAGAAGGTGGATGTGGCTATCGATGACCCATTAAGACATTTGTAAACTTCAGGTTGTCTACTTTCAAAAAATATATAGGGTTTAGGGGTTCACTTACTTTTCATGGTGTGTAATCCCTACATTTTATAGGATGATACTTTTTTAACATTTCTAGCTTCAAAGCACATTTTTGTTCCTTCCAGTTCTGGTGATTTTCTGAAGACTTGTGCATGCGGCTGTAGGCCATAGTGATATGAATTAACTCTGCACATGTTGAATTCTTATTTTTACGAGGTTTGGTGCATATAATTTTTTGTTTGGTTTCCGCTTTTAGCAACTAATATACATTTATTTGCATTTTTTCATAAAACATTCATTTTAAATGAAAATTGCATGAAGGTTCCTGTTCATATACAGTACCAAGTGGCATTTTGATAATGCTACAGGTGTCTACTTTAAGAAAATATATAGGTATGGGGGGTTGGATGCTTTTTTAATGTTGCAATTTAGGTTGGATTTGTCCATCTCAAAACTGTGAGAATTGCCCTGGCTACTGGAGGTGTAAAATTTCCAGAGACCATTGGCAGTGAAAGGGTTAAAGTGGCCTGATCTAGTTAGTTAGTTAGTTGCTTGCAGCTTCTAAAGGGTTTTCATGGAAAATGACCATAATCAATGTTGTTTTATCTAAAATAGGTAATTTATAAAAGAAACAATTATGTTTTTATATTCTCTTGAACATGTCTGAAACTATGAGTGGTTTTTAGAAAGATCTTCCAACCCACCTAATATATAAACTGGTATGAGACTTGCTTTCCTTTAATGGGTGGCCTACTTTTCTTGCCTTATCATGTAAATCTCCACTTCAGGCACAGGGCTTAAGAGAGTGCGCAATCCTTGACTGGTTTTGATCTTCAGAAACCCTCGTCCATTGAAGACATCCTGGGTAATCCTTGGTTTCTGACACTATCAGGTACCATCTCTGGGTTCCAAGAGAATTTTCTTTAAATACCAACGCACCTAAAGGTAAAGAATTCACCTGCAGACACTCCCTAGACCTCTATAGCTTCATCATACTTTAGTCATGATCATATTTATCTAAGGGCCCCTTCACACAGCGAAAGCCGGCTTTACGAGCGCTCCCATTGAAGTGAATGGGAAGTGTTTAGAAGCGCTCACATGTACGGCTCGGAATGAGCCGAGAGCTTACGCCGGGTGAAGGTGCCCTAATGCTACTGGGACTTTGTATGAAAATTTCCCAGTGCCTAAGACAATAAACTCTTTTCCTGCCATATCTGTAAGCAAGAGGAATACCACAAATTCTTAGTATACTGATAAATAGATGAGAGATGGGAATGGTCAAGTAATGTACAGTATCCACGACTCTTGCATATTTTTATGCACCACATACTGAGTTTTGTAGTGGGATGTAGATAATACCTTCCTATATTATCAATGGCAAGGAGTTAATGCTTTTATTGTGCTTGGGCATTCTAGTTCTTTGTTACCAACACTTTGGAAATAGCTCAGTGATTACTTAACATTTTTTTTACGAATGTGTAATTGTAAAATGATATGTAGTGTTTTACTATCTGATCTGCAGTTCATTAAAATATTGTCTATTTGTGTAATTAATGATAAAGTAGATTGCTGGTTACTCATTGTGTGTTATTTGCAAACACATGTGCAATTACTTAATTAAGTGGTGGCGTAATGAAGTGAGGTTATTTCCATTTTCATGTTTGCAAAGGAAAGACTTTTTTTCTTAACTGCATTGATTTACTGGATAATTACTGTGTTATTATTCACTGCAGCTGCCATTTATACCAGCACCGCATTGTGTCAGCCAAGTGCTGGAAACCTGCCACAGAAGTAACAAGATAATGATCCCCATGTGTCTCCTCTTCATCTCCTGACCTGTTGATGCTACATGGTGAGGTACTGTTAACCTTTTACCTGAGTCTCTGTACTACCTTGCACTCATGACATACCTCTGATCTGAAAGTCAAGTACATGAGTCTACATGAGTCTTATGTCTACAGGAATAATACTGTTAGTTTGTAGCAAAAATAAAATGTACCTCAAGTCAGGAGCTGTTCACTAGGCATGGGTGAACCTCTGAAGATTGGTTTAGTTTCAGCTTTGGTGGATTGGTCTTAAGATTAGTTTCAGGTACAATAAGTTCATCACAAATCAAAGTGTAAATTGGCATAAAACATAGTGTTTGGCACTGTCAGGGCTTTTAGGAAACCCATGTCCTTCACCTTGTGTCTGGAGATTTCAACCATGTCTCTCTATCATCATCCACCCTACCCAGCTTCACACAGTATGTAACCTGCCACACAAGAGACAACAAAACACTGCACTTGCTTTTGGCCAATGTAAGGGAGGCATATAACTCATCAGCCCTACCGCCCCTAGGTAGATTGGATCACAGCCTGGTGCATCTGCGACCATTGTGCAAGCTACTTGTAAGTAGAGAACCAGCTGTTACTCGTGTACAGTGAGGATCTAGTCAGAAGAGTGTGATGGGGCTCTGGGGGATTGTTTTCACACAACTGCATGGGAAGTGTTGCTAGGTTCCCATATGAATGACATTGAGTGGCTTACATACAGCATAATGGACAACATTAATTTCTGTGTAAACATCACAGTACCCACAAAAGTGGTGAGGTGTTTCTCTAATAACAAGTCATGGATTAACTCTGATTTAAAAGCTCTTCTCAAGGAGAAAAAGAGAGCCTTCAGGGCTGGAAAGAAGAAATGCCTGGGTTATGTGCAAAAGGAGCTGAGGCGACAGATTAGGAAGGAGAAAGCTGTTAGGACTGTGTGGCAGCCGCGGCCAAGGGGTCAGATCGCTGCCCGTCCCTCTATGGTAGGGGCTTGCCGCTTGTCTCATCCTCCTTGTTGCCGCCAGCCTGGCTTAGCAAGGGTTAAACCCTCTTGCAGCTGGACGGTGTGGTCAGGTTGTGATTGACACTCGTGTTGACCATTCACCTCCGCCTTGGGCAGCTGGGCTGACTGAATTGGACCGCCCTTTCCCTTTTTAAGGAGGGAGGTTCCTCAGCCCGCTGCCCTAATGTCATTTTTCAAATGCACTGCATGTGCTCAGGCTAGCTAGTTTAGTTTAGAATTTGGTTAGTCAGAAATTCTTAGTTTCAGTTAGGAATTTAATTCTGAAACTTTAAGTTGTTAGCTACCTGTGGCGTGCCTCAGTTGGTCTCTGAGTGCACACTATCTGTTTGTTTACAGTCTAGCTCAGGAGTGCTGGCTAGACTGGTTTTTTTTGAGCGGCTGCACTGATCCACATAGGCCTCTGTGATTATATAGAGTAACCTGGTTGCTGTAGTGGGCTGGCAGTGGCGCTAACTGCCAGACCTTATTTACACCAGACTGTTCCTGTGGATCAGAAGCCCAGCGGGCTCCAGGGTTTAGTTTGTTTGTTTTTTTTAATAAACCCAGCAGACTGTACCAAAAGCCAACTACAGGAGGAGGATGGAGCAGCAAATGGCTGGGGGATGTATCAGTAAAGTATGGAATAGTCTTAAGGCAATATCTGGCCACAAACAGCCTGTCTCCCAGGCAGAAGGAGACAGGAAGTGGCTTAATGAACTAAATCTATTTTTCAACAGATTTGATCTCACACCAGCTCCTCCCACCCCAGCATGTCATTCAACTCACACACACACACACACACACACCAGGGCCCCACCCGCTTGCTCAAACCAAACCAGTTCCTCTTGAACTGAACTGCCATCTAGTTACAATGTGATCTTCACAGAGTTACAAGTGTATAGGGAAATCAGGAAGATAAAAGCAGAGAAGGCCAGAGGACCCAATGGGATGAGCACAAGTGTTCTTAAAATATGTGGAGACCATCTGTGTGGTGTTATTACATACATGTACAATATGAGCCTGAAGCTGGGTGTGGAGCCACAACTGTGGAAAACATCTTGTGTGGTACCAGTTCCAAAGACGCCTCATCCGATGGACCTTTCAGACTGCAGTGGTTGAGCTTCTTCTTAGTTCTTTATTTCTGCTGGTACTAAACCATATGTGAAGCATCACATTCAACATCACTATTACTAAAGCAGAAACATCCTGTTGCACAACAACCCATAGCTTAGGGAAAGCTCCCGACTCTGCTGCACAGAGATGAATGAGGACAACATTGGGGCATCTGAAGCATTTTTACACTAAATGGCAGCTCCACTCCAGCTGTCACAACAAGTGGAAGCTCCTTCTAGTTTAGTGGTGGAGGCCCTTTTATTCCAGACCTGGTTGGTTGTATGATTTGTATATAAAAGTATGGTGGAAAAATAGCTATTATAGGTTCTGCAAAGGAATTAGTATTTTAGAAACAATTTTTACATCACAACAATTTTATATTATTTTTCTACCTTGTGTTTTGAACATTTTGAGGAATGAGTCAGCATTATTGCTTCTAACAGTCCTTTTATCATTTTACTTTCATTCAGATTCACTTTGATTGGAGCAAATTTTTCTCTTCTGACCTTGTTCTAACTTAATTGGAATTCCATAGTCTTTGCTCTTGTGCATTCTCGTTGGGTCATGCAGCCCTTTTCCATGGGCAGAGGCTTTAGCTCACAATACCCTGCCAATGAATAGGTAGATTTGTTAATCCTAAACAGCATCTCAAATGTCCTCTTTTGCATTGTAAAATAATATCATCTGAAACGAGAAATACACTGGATGCTTTGCTGTAAATTATTCAGTTTTACAATTATTGAACACCTGGCACAGTGAAAATGAGATGCCTGCTTTCTTTTCATGCGTATTAACACTGATTGGCCGCATAAGACACTAAAGAGCAAACCAATTTCTCCTTGTTAGGGAATGAGGAGATGTTGTTTTGCTTAATTTGTATTATGTATGTTATTATTTAAGTGCTGAGTGTGCATTAATTAATCACAAATAGAGGGGTCTTTAAGAAATTCTTCAAAATAATTGGAAATTAAATGTTTGTTCATGGAATATTGAGAATTTGTGCCAAAAATATATTAATTTTAAGGGCAGAGGTGTAACAAAGTTCTAGGCCGGGGCCCAACATGCGGAAAAACCACAGCGTTTTACAGTCTCTGGAAAGTGGATGGGATTCTAGTGGATCTCATCCATACATTGTGGAAAAATACAAGCAGTGGACACGATGACACAAAACCACAATGGTTTGGAAATCACAACTTTCTTTGAGAAGTAATGTGGGAAAAAACATGATGCATTGCTTTTAGACCTTAAAGGGGATTTCCGGGCAGAAAATCTTTTTTCTTTAAAAAGGTTTTGTTAGTGCTAGTGATGGGTTAATAAGTACACCCATATACCTTTAGCAGTTATTAGAGTGATTTCTGAGTGTCTCTGGAAGTTGCATTATCCTCTGTGTTTTACATGCTGTAGCTTTCTGCTGAACAGCTTCCTGTGTAGCTGCTGCACTAACTCCCTCTCACTCAGCCCCTTCCTTCTCTCTCACTCCGTTACAAAACCCTCCCTCTCACTAAGCCTAGCCCCTCCCACCCTCATTACCTAGCTAAGCCTAGCCTCTCCCACTCTCACTGACTAGCGATCTTGCCCATTACTAGCCCCTCCCACCTTCACTATCTCACTAAGTCTATCGATTCCATCCATTACTAGCCCCTCCCTCTGTCTCCCTGGCTAACCAATTCTGCCCACTGCTAGAAGACAGGAAGAGAAGGAGGAGCCATCCTTGGATACACAAAGGCTTGGTAAGTATTGATGGCAATAGGGGAACAGTGATGGTGATGTTCCATTTCGGAAGTGGTGAAATAGAACATCATTGGATTATCAGAAAGTGTCCCTGGAGCGGTCACATGACAGCTCCAGGGATATGGGTAATTATAGATTTTTTTTAATTGAAGTAAATTAGCAGTTAGGTGGGGGGAGGTAGTTTAGTTTAGGGGTTAATTATCAATTTATCCTGGACAACCCCTTTAGGGTCTGAAAATCTGTAATAAGGCCCCAAATGCAATATCAAAAATCTCTATCCTGTATTGATGTCATCTTATGTGACAGAAGGTCAATTGACCCACTAAAGCCCAGGTTCAACAGTAACCAGTGCACTATTGTGGATACTTTGGGGCAGATAAACTAGTCCTGCATAAGTTTCAGATAGTAGAACCTAGACTCAACATTGTGCGCTAGAATTTTTTTACAGTCAATTTTTTCTGGCGCACTTTTAGACTGTCTAGTTTAACTTCACACAAGTTATTAGTTGGCTTAGTTTCCAACAAAAATGAAACTAAATTTTAGTGCATGGCATCTTATATTAACCACTTCCGGACCGCCCATAGACTATATACGTCCGGGAAGTGGTTGCCTAGTTCTGACAGGACGTACCTGTACATCCAGTCAGAACACAGCAGCTGCACGGAGATCGTGCAGCTGCTTTCAATAGGAGCCGGCTGTAACTGCAGCTGGAGCTCCCAGAGAGAAGACAGGGCAGATTTATTACCTTCCCTGCCTTCTCGATCGCTGTGTATACAGCGCTCAATGAGCGCTGTATACACAGCTATGGACACAGCCATAATTCAGCTGCCCTCTGACCCGGCGGACACGTGATCCACAGGGAGCAGAGTCTTACAAGAGCTGCTGGGTCCTACAGGACTCAGATCAGCTCAGTAAGCTGTGTATACAGCGTGCAGGAGGCTGTATTCCTCCTGCAACTGAGGCTAAATGTACCAGCCCCAGTTATAGGAGAAATTAGCCTCCAGTACAAAAAAATAAGTGATCAGATGTCCCCAAAGGTCTCTTATCACCTTATGGGGACACAATCTGGAAAAAAATAAAAAATAAAAATATAATAAAAGTTTTAAAAAAAATGTAAATAAAATAATAATAAAAAATAAATAATACGCTAATAAAACGCCATTATTAAAGGTTATAGCTCCACCCCCGACGACACCATACAAAATAAAAATTACCGTAACGGAGAGGAAAAACTATTTTATAAAGTTTTTCAGTGACACTTTGTGTTATTAAATAAAAAAAAATTATAAATTGAAAACCAGACACAATGTCCCTCCTATTATGTTTATATTTTCCTGGATATAAAAAAAATTAAAACACATTCAAAAATAAAAACAACATAAAAATAAAACCCTATGTGTCCCCGAAAAAAGACGCAAAAATTAGTTGACTGAGACATACGGGAAAAATGTTACAGACCTCAAAACCGCACATACAAAATAAACCTAAAATGTGTCTGGTCCTGGACCATAAATTTGCCCGGTACTGAAGTGGTTAAGCCCCAACCCAATTGTTTTAATTTTACAAATCCCACACCTTTCTCAATTAAATTCACCCACTTTATTTGTCAAGCAACAGAAACTGTAAGAAAGTGTCACATGATAAACAATTACACTTATTTTAGTAATGATATATAAAGGGATGTAATAATAGTTTATGTATGGCCATACCAGCGATTTGCATAAAGAACATACTCCTCTTTTGATCCCATAAATTTATTTGCCTTGGCAGCAGCTGCCTGCCATTTGTCACTAAAGGTAAGCTTGCTGTCCACCAAATTACCTAATTTTTTTCAGTGGCAACCTTATTCCTGTATTTTAGTATTAAGTACATAATAATATTTTATTTCTTCAACTCAAATTCATAAACTTACATGTTTATACATTAAACTTCATTTGCCTAGTCTCCGCCCATACCTTCAGCTTCCTTAGAACCCCTTGTAATATTTTACTATCCTCCTCATTTTTTATTGCCTTACAGAGTTTAGTATCATCTCCATTTGTATCATCTGTAAACCCTCTACCAGGTCATTAATAAAGATATTAAACAGGAAGTGAACCCAATACTGACCCCTGTGGCACCCCACTGGTGACTGTGACCCAGTCTTAATATTTACCATTAACAAGTACCCTCTGTTTCCTATCAGTGAGCCAATTGTGAACTCAAATGATTATGGTTTCCCTCACTCTCAGCATTTTCATCTTGTATACCAACATTTGATGTGGTACAACCTCAAAAGCCTTATGAAAAGTCCAGATATACACTACATCTACCGCATTATCCATGTCCAGTCTAGAACTGACCTCTTCGTAGAAGCTGATCAGATTAGTCTGACAGGACCGATTCCTCATAAACCCATGCTGATTGGGTGTAATAAGATTATTTACATTGAGATACTCCAGGATAGCGTCTTTTAGAAAACGTATCTATACTTCCCAAACTCATTTTTAGACCTCTTTTTGAATATTGGAACCATATTTTCTAGTCATTGCTAAATCTTTAAATTTTAGATATAAAGGTCTGTCTATCACCATGCATAATTCCCTCAGAACTCAGGGGTGCATGCCAGCTGGACCTGGTGATTTGTCTATTTTAGTGTTCTGAAGGTGGCACCACACTTTCTTCTGCATTAAAGGGGTGACATTTTATGGAGAAATTACAATAACCCTAATCATGTCTTTTGTCGTTGTTTTTTTCTTGAGTAAATACAGTAGAAAAGGCATTTAATAGATCTGCCATTTCCTCATCCTCCTCCACCACCATAACACCCAGATTATTTTTGAGAGGGCCCACATTGTCAGTTTTTATTTTCTCATACAAAGTGTCATTCAAAACCACTCTGATTATTTAACAGAAGCTTACAGAATTCTATCAGACACTGAGTATTACGTGGTTTTACCACAAGATACCACCAATGAATACATTAATAAATACAATCTATCAATAAAGGAGACAAGCAGCAATGTTATTTTAAGTTTAAAAGAAAACATTTCTTACCATCAAGAAACCCAAAATGGCAATATACTATCACCTGCCAAAACACATAAAAATTAAATTAATCCACCTGGACACCCAATTATTTCAGGGATCAACTCCTTGGCCAGCAATTTAGCTGAGTTCATAGACTGCCATCTTCAGAGATATGTAGAGACACTTCCGTCTAATCTAAAGGACTTATCTACATTAATCACCAAATTCAACGATTTAGTTTGGCAAGTAAATTATACTAGACTAATGTTTTATACTTAAATATTCCACAAAAAAATGCATAGGGGCTACATCATACTTCCTAGTTCAAGACTCAGCAGAGAATTTATATCAGCCAGCATGTTGTTTATTTCACAACACAACATCTTTTCATTTGAAAATCAACTAAGTCAACAATGCAAGGGTACCGCTATGGGGACTAAATTTGCGCCCAGTTTTGCAAGTCTCTACATGGGAAGGTTTAAGAATATTTTAATATGACCAACAGTGGTATGCAAATATAGACTTCTACAAAAGGTACATCGATGATTTGCTTTTGTTTGGAAAGGCACATAACCAGATATAAATAAATTCATAACCCAGTTGAATTGTAATGATTATGGTCTTCAATTTAGAGGGTCCATATCTGATCCACTTGTAAAATACTCATACTCAGAATTTGATTCTCAGTATGAATGGCACTGAATTTGTGACAGATGGTTTTTTTAAAAAAAAAAAAAAAAAAAAAGTGGAGGATAGCAGCCTTCTCAAGTTTAGGAGCAGTCACTTTAAAAAGTGGTAGCTAAATATACCATACTTCAATTTAAAAGAATAAGACAGAACTGAATCTTAAAATTAGATTATATTGCTCAAATTATAGTTATAACTAAAAGATTTATCATGAAAGGTTATCCCAAAAAGTTGTCAAATTTGCTTTAAAAAACAAAAAGCAGGTACTTTGACTCAAAATGAGAGTCTGGTACCTAGAGCAATATGGCAATTTCTTACAAGTTTTAATCACTCATATAACAAAAATTTAAAAAAAAAACCTTGGCACATCCTACTAAATGATCCTTTCCTTGGAAACCTTGTGCCCACTCTACCTAATATAACATGGGTGAAAACTTTTAAAAATATAATAGCACCCAGCAGACCACCCACTTTAACAAGAGAGTGCCAAAAAGTCTGTATCATTAAAAAAAAAAGAAAAAAGGAGTATATAAATGCATGAAAACAAGATGCAAATGTTGCTATTCAATCCATCATGGGATCACTGAGTTCATAAGATCAGCTTCAATATCATGGGCACCAATAATTCTGAATCTAACTATGTGATCTATGTAATGGAACGTAGTTGCAATTTACAATACATGGGTCGTACCATACTGTCACTTTGTATCCAAAAAACATAGGTCAAATGTGTATTTCAAGGTACATCAAATCAACATGTGTCTGATACCATACACAGGGTTTGAAACCTTAAAACATGGGGAAATGTACTAGATTTTTAAATTAAAATCACAATCTCTGTTAGGCCTTCTCAAAGCCAAAGAGATGGTTACTTGAGATTATTCCCAATGTTACTTGCTACAGTGTTGGCCAAAAGTATTGGCACCCCTGCAATTCTGTCAGATAATACACATTTTCTTCCAGAAAATGATTGCAATCACAAATTCTTTGGTATTATTATCTTCATTTAATTTGTCTTCAATGGAAAACCACAAAAAGAATAGTCAAAAAGCCAAATTGGATATAATTCCACAGCAAACATAAAAAAGGGGGTGGACAAAAGTATTGGCACTGTTTGAAAAATCATGTGATGCTTCTCTAATTTGTGTAATTAACAGCACCTGTTACTTACCTGAGGCACCTAACAGGTGGTGGCAATAACTAAATCACACTTGCAGCCAGTTGAAATGGATTAAAGTTGACTCAACCTCTGTCCTGTGTCCTTGTGTGTACCACATTGAGCATGGAGAAAATAAAGAAGACCAAAGAACTGTTTGAGGACTTGAGAAGCAAAATTGTGAGGAAGCATGAGCAATCTCAAGGCTACAAGTCCATCTCCAAAGACCTGAATGTTTCTGTGTCTACCATGCGCAGTGTAATCAAGAAGTTTAAAGCCCATGGCACTGTGGCTAATCTCCCTAGATGTGGAGAAGAAAAATTGACGAGAGATTTCAACGCAAGATTGTGCGGATGGTGGATAAAGAACCTCGACTAACATCCAAACAAGTTCAAGCTGCCCTGCAGTCCGAGGGTACAACAGTGTCAACCCGTACTATCCATCGGCGTCTGAATGAAAAGGGACTATATGGTAGGATACCCAGGAAGACGCCACTTCTTACCCAGAGACATAAAAAAGCCAGGCTGGAGTTTGCCAAAACTTACATGAGAAAGCCCAAAATGTTTTGGAAGAATGTTCTCTGGTCAGATGAGACAAAAGTAGAGCTTTTTGGAAAAAGGCATCAACATAGAATTTACAGGGAAAAAAAAGAGGCCTTCAAAGAAAAGAACACGGTCCCTACAGTCAAACATGGCGGAGGTTCCCTGATGTTTTGGGGTTGCTTTGCTGCCTCTGGCACTGGACTGCTTGACCGTGTGCATGGCATTATGAAGTCTGAAGACTACCAACAAATTTTGCAGCATAATGTAGGGCCCAGTGTGAGAAAGCTGAGTCTCCCTCAGAGGTCATGGGTCTTCCAGCAGGACAATGACCCAAAAGACACTTCAAAAAGCACTAGAAAATGGTTTGAGAGAAATCGCTGGAGACTTCTAAAGTGGCCAGCAATGAGTCCAGACCTGAATCCCATAGAACACCTGTGGAGAGATCTCAAAATGGCAGTTTGAAGAAGGCACCCTTCAAATCTCAGGGACCTGGAGCAGTTTGCCAAAGAAGAATGGTCTAAAATTCCAGCAGAGCATTGTAAGAAACTCATTGATGGTTCCCGGAACAGTTGTTCGCAGTTATTTTGTCTAAAGGTTGTGCTACCAAGTATTAGGCTGAGGGTGCCAATACTTTTGTCCAGCCCATTTTTGGAGTTTTGTGTACAATGATCAATGATTTGACTTTTTTTTTCATTCTCTTTTGTGTTTTTGGGCAACACTGTATATATTATTGGTTAATATTGTAATATATATATATATATACACATTCATTTTACAAGCAACTTTCGCAAAAATAAATACAAAATCTGTTTATTTCTCTTTTTTGAAAATGTTCCACATATTTAAAGCTAGAAACACATATACACTGCTCAAAAACATAAAGGGAACACTTAAATAACACATCCTAGATCTGAATGAATTAATGAATGAAATATTCTCATTGAATACTTTGTTCTGTACAAAGTTGAATGTGATGACAACTAAATCACACAAAAATCATCAATGGAAATCAAATTTATTAACCAATGGAGGCCTGGATTTGGAATCACCTCCAAAATTAAAGTGGAAAAACACACTACAGGCAGATTCAACTTTGATATACACTCACCGGCCACTTTATTAGGTACACCTGTCCAACTGCTCGTTAACACTTAATTTCTAATCAGCCAATCACATGGCGGCAACTCAGTGCATTTAGGCATGTAGAAATGGTCAAGACAATCTCCTGCAGTTCAAACCGAGCATCAGTATGGGGAAGAAAGGTGATTTGAGTGCCTTTGAACGTGGCATGGTTGTTGGTGCCAGAAGGGCTGGTCTGAGTATTTCAGAAACTGCTGATCTACTGGGATTTTCACGCACAACCATCTCTAGGGTTTACAGAGAATGGTCCGAAAAAGAAAAAACATCCAGTGAGCGGCAGTTCTGTGGGCGGAAATGTGTTGTTGATGCCAGAGGTCAGAGGAGAATGGCCAGACTGGTTCGAGCTGATAGAAAGGCAACAGTGACTCAAATAGCCACCCGTTACAACCAAGGTAGCCAGAAGAGCATCTCTGAATGCACAGTACGTCGAACTTTGAGGCAGATGGGCTACAGCAGCAGAAGACCACACCGGGTGCCACTCCTTTCAGCTAAGAACAGGAAACTGAGGCTACAATTTGCACAAGCTCATCGAAATTGGACAATTGAAGATTGGAAAAACGTTGCCTGGTCTGATGAGTCTCGATTTCTGCTGCGACATTCGGATGGTAGGGTCAGAATTTGGCGTCAACAACATGAAAGCATGGATCCATCCTGCCTTGTATCAACGGTTCAGGCTGGTGGTGGTGGTGTCATGGTGTGGGGAATATTTTCTTGGCACTCTTTGGGCCCCTTGGTACCAATTGAGCATCGTTGCAACGCCAAAGCCTACCTGAGTATTGTTGCTGACCATGTCCATCCCTTTATGACCACAATGTACCCAACATCTGATGGCTACTTTCAGCAGGATAATGCGCCATGTCATAAAGCTGGAATCATCTCAGACTGGTTTCTTGAACATGACAATGAGTTCACTGTACTCCAATGGCCTCCACAGTCACCAGATCTCAATCCAATAGAGCATCTTTGGGATGTGGTGGAACGGGAGATTCGCATCAGGGATGTGCAGCCGACAAATCTGCGGCAACTGTGTGATGCCATCATGTCAATATGGACCAAAATCTCTGAGGAATGCTTCCAGCACCTTGTTGAATCTATGCCACGAAGAATTGAGGCAGTTCTGAAGGCAAAAGGGGGTCCAACCCGTTACTAGCATGGTGTACCTAATAAAGTGGCCGGTGAGTTTAATGTCCTTAAAACATGTCACAGTAGTGTGTGTGGCCTCCACGTGCCTGTAATACCACCCTACAACACCTGGGCATGCTCCTGATGAGGTTGCGGATGTTCTCCTAAGGGATCTCATCCCGGACCTGGAATAAAGCATCTGCCAACTCCTGGACAGAATGTGGTGCAACGTGACGTTGGTGAATGGAGTGAGACATGATGTCCCAGATGTGCTGAATCTGATTTAGGTTTGGGGAAAGGGCAAGCCAGTCCATAGCTTCAATGCCTTCATCTGGCAGGAACTGCTGACACACTCCTGTCACAAGAGGTCTAGCTTTGTCCTGCATGAGGAGGAACCCAGGGACAACAGCACCAGCATATGGTCTCACAAGGGGTCTGAGGATCTCATCTCGGTACCTAATGGCAGTCAGGCTACCTCTGGCGAGCACATGGCGGCCCTCCAAAGAAATGCCACCCCACACCATTACTGACCCACTGCCAAACCGGTCATGCTGAAGGATGTTGCAGGCAGCAAATCACTCTCCACGGCGTCTCCAGACTCTGTCACATCTGGCACATGTGCTCAATGTGAACCTGCTTTCATCTGTGAAGAGAACAGGGCGCCAGTGGCGAAGTTGCCAATTCTGGTGTTCTGTGGCAAATGCCAAGCATCCTGCACGGCGTTGGGCTGTAAGTACAACCTCCATCTGTGGACATCGGGCCCTCATACCATTCTCATAGAGTCGGTTTCTAACCGTTTGTGCAGACGCATGCACATTTGTGGCCTGCTGGAGGTAATTTTGCAGGGCTCTGGCAGTGCTCCTCCTGTCCCCCCTTGCACAAAGGTGGAGGTAGCGGTCCTGCTGCTGAGATGTTGCCCTCCTATGGCTCCCTTCACGTCTCCTGGTGTACTGGCCTGTCTTCTGGTAGCGCCTGTAGCGGACAGAGCGCTGACAGACACAGCAAACCTTCTTGCCACAGCTTGCATAAATTCTTTAATTTTGAGAAGGAAAAAAAAACATTTGGATGTGCAGCCCATGTCTTTTTTTCTCCCCAAGAGGTTACAAGGTAAGTCTATCTACTAATTTTTTTTGTTTTGCTTTGGCACTAGTACTCCCATTTAGCCCAGGTGTTTTTTAAAATAGGAACTTTCTACTGGTACAGTCCTCTGAGTGTGACCATATGGTATGATGAATATTTTGAGATCTGTTCACATGCTGTGCCATGTCTGCCACTAGTGTTGCACATTGGCTATGGGGTAGAAGGGCTCAGAGCCTGGGGGCTTAGCCTAACAGCAGAGCTGGTTCTGGACTACTGGGTCACTCTCCCTGTGGCCACTGTGTTGCGTTGGTGGTGGTTGCTGTGTAGTGCCACATCCAGTAGAATAGGGACCCACTATATATAGAGGTTGCCGTGAAGAGGCTAGTGAGTTTTTACACCTTGATCACTATGTATGCTAGGAACCTTATATTCAGTTTTATAGATTTTGATGTATAAAATTGGGATGTGTGGCCCATTTGTTTTGCTTTGGTATCAGCACTCCTCCCATTCTACTTTCTTTCTGCTTTCTACTGGGAAGTAGGTTCTTACTGAGAAGCTTAGGATCAATGTATAAAATTGGGATGTGCTGTCCATGTCTTTTTTTCTTTCTCCTCAAAAAGCTACTTTATTAGAATAACAATTTTGCGGTATTCAAGGAGAAAAAAATCTAGGACAAATCTTATAGGGGTTGTCCAATGATTAAGCATAACAATTCCCATTAAAAAACAATTCTAGATTCCTTTTCAGAACACCTTACTAAATGTGTCCATTTCTGATGGAAGCAAGTTCACAGTACCTTAGTCACACCACTCAGGTTTTCTATATATACTGTATATTTAAGAAAACCTGAGTGGTGTGACTAAGGTACTGTGAACTTGCTTCCATCAGAAATGGACACATTTAGTAAGGTGTTCTGAAAAGGAATCTAGAGAGTACCATAACAAGTAAATAATATTTTTTTTTAATTATTCCTATTATTAATTTGAAAAACTGTCAGTAACGTAACAAAAAAATACTAACCCTTTGCTGATACAAACAACTTTAGTTTTTTATTTCTCTAGTTATTTTTTTTTTAAAGGGATTCACATCAGTCATATATTTATGGCCTACCCTAAGGAAATATCTGACCGGTAGGTTTGGCAGTTTTTCAGAGATGCTTCCAGTCTACTACAGTGCAAGTAGCCAAAAACAGTTGGCTCTGTGTAAATGAATAAAACACAGACAACTTCTTTTACTGTTAAATGTATTATGCATAACTATTAAAAAAAATATATTTCTGGGGTGAGATGGGGAAAACAATGCCATTTTTTTGGGGAGCATTGCTTTCACGTGTGATAAAAAAAGATATATATATTTAAATCATACTGTGGGCTATGGTGATAACAAATTTATATAGTTTTTTTATGTTTTACTTAAAAAAACAAAGAAACTGTTTCTATATTGTGAGACCGACCATTTTGTTTATTTTTCGATGGACAAGTTTGTATGAGGGCTTGTTTATTGTGGAGTGAACTGAATTTATTGGTACCATTTTGGGCTGCATACAATATTTTTTAATATTTGCTACATGCAAAGGCAATTTGGCCATCGTGATTTTTTTTAGAATTACTACAATAGCAGTTCTCAAAATCGGCCCTCAATCGGCAATCAGTGATCTCAAATAGGTAGATAATTTGGGGTTGGAGGGAGTCCTTCTTCTCCAACTTACCTCTCAGATGCCACATGGCATCTCAATAGTTAAAGAGGACCTTTCATCAGAATGGGCACATGCAGTTTTATATACTGCTGGAAAGCTGACAGTGCGCTGAATTCAGTGCACTATCGGCTTTCCCGATCTGTGCCCGGTGTAAAGCGCTATTGGTCCCGGTACCGTAGCGCTTTACAGTCAGAAGGGCGTTTCTGACACTTAGCCAGGGACGCCCTTCTGCCCAGCAGCGCCTGTCACGCTGTACAGTGTGAGCGGGGAGGAACACCCCATCCCTCTGCTCACAGTGCTCGTCCATAGACGAGTGTTATCAGGAGCGGGAGGGGGGACTTCGCAATAGGCGCTGCTGGGCAGAAGGGCGTCCCTGGCTAAGTGTCAGAAATGCCCTTCTGACTGTAAAGCGCTACAGTACTGGGACCGATAGCGCTTTACACCGGGCACAGATCGGGAAAGCCGAAAGTGCGCTGAATTCAGCGCACTGTCAGCTTTCCAGCAGTATATAGAACTGCCTGTGCCCAATCTGATGAAAGGTCCTCTTTAAAGTAAGTGGATAACCTGCTGTCAGCTGTGTAACACAGCCAGTACCCACTATGCATGGAGTAGTCTCCGCTCCGGAGACTGTAAGATACTGTCTCCTCCGACTTCTGTAGTAAATGTAAAGCTGATGTTGGAGAGGTCTTATATTTAATTTTGGGATAACCCACAAGTACATTTGATAAGTGTCAGTTGAAACATTAGTTTTGTATCTTTAACAATTTTTGTGAATTGTGCCAGCCAAACCATCAAAATCCCACAAAGGTTTGATTCTTTATTTCCCAGGGAGATTATTACTAATGGATATATTTGACATTGAGTAACTTTTCCACTACCCCTTATTAAAATAAACATGTATGCTGAGATGATCATTTATGGAGGCAGAAGAGATAGTTCTCTATCCGGCAGCTATCTTATAAAAAACCAGCATTATACTTTTTATATTTCAGATGTGGTTTACCTTTATAATAGAAGTCACAAGTGTGTGCCATATACTCTATGGAGGCTTCCATAATTTAGATAGCAAGAATAATACAGTGGGGAGAAACAAAGAAAGAGAGAGAGAGAGAGAGAGAGAGAGAGAGAGACAAAAAAAGAAAGAGAGAAAGAGAGAAAGAAAGAAAGAAAGAAAGAAAGAAAGAAAGAAAGAAGAAAGAAAAAGAAAGATAGAAAGAAAGAGAGAGAAAGATAGAAAGAAAAAGAGAGAAGAGAGAGAAAGATAGAAAGAAAAAGAGAGAAGAGAGAGAAGGATAGAAAGAAAAAGAGAGAAGAGAGAGAAAGAAAAAGAGAGAAAGAAAGAGAGAGAAAGGAAGGAAGGAAGGAGAAAGGAAGGAGAAAGGAAGAAAGAGAAGGGAGGGAGGGAGGAAGGAAGGAAGGAGAAAGAAAAAGAGAGAAAAAGAGAGAAAGAAAGAGAGAAAGAGAGAGAAAGAAAGAGTGAGAGAGAGAAAGAAAGAAAGAAAAAAGAAAGAAAGAAAGAAAGAGAGAGAGAGAGAGAAAGAAAGAAAGAAAGAAAGAAAGAAAGAAAGAAAGAAAGAAAGAAAGAAAGAAAGAAAGAAAGAAAGAAAGAAAGAAAGAAAGAAAGAAAGAAAGAAAGAAAGAAAGAAAGAAAGAAAGAAAGAAAGAAAGAAAGAAAGAAAGAAAGAAAGAAAGAAAGAAAGAAAGAAAGAAAGAAAGAAAGAAAAAAATTCTATGGTTGTAAACCTAATACAGGATTATGAGATGATTCACTCATATGCTTTTCACTCTCATTTGTTAAAGGGTTGCCATGGAAACATGCTCTTTTCAAGTACCAGATAAATTGTTAAGAAGTACATCTTATTTTGATTATATGCTGCAGGCTCTTGTAAATAAATACTTTATTATCATAGTAAACATTTCATTTGTTTTGCATAGTAGCTTATCCATTAAAATTCAATTTTGCATTCTTTCTCCAAATAATTTGCGCCAAACTGGATTTCAGCAGACCAATTAAAAAATATAAAAAATATCCTTTATGAGTACAAAAGATGGCTTTTAAAAGCTTTTCTGCCATCGTGCATGTTTTCTTTTCATATGCCTACCGTAATTCTCCTAGAAGCCAATGAAGAAAATACAGCTCCTACCAATTTTAGAAATTTCATTAAGTAAGTACAAGCTAGTAATTACAGAGGTCAAAACATGAACATTTGGAAGCAAACTGCATTGTAAAAGCTCAAAAGTTCTAAAAATCATGAATATAATAAAGTATATATTGGGAATTGTATAGAAAATTGCTGAATTAAAATATAGATACAGAATGTACTGTACATCCTGATGCTGTATATGCTGTACATTAGTCTACACATACGGCACTAGTGAGACAATTGTTCATTACAAAATGCTTTTCTCTATTGATTCTCCAAAATGTAAATCATCTGACACAGTAATTCTCAAAAATGATTCTACATCGACATTTGTAATAACAGAAATGATTTACAGTTTTCAATGTATTATTTATCATGAAGTGAAAAAAGATTAAAGGGAGTCTACCATTACCAAAATCACTATAAACTACTTAAAGATACACTCCAGTATTTTCTTTAGTTCTTCAAGTATTCATCAAAGTAGATTCAAAATCTGTGATTCCTGCTGCTATCACCCATGTCACCTGCCTATATCTATGTACCAGTACCATGTCTAGTTCCTTCAAAACACTGCGCAGCTAATATTAACCCCTTCCCGATATCCGGCGTAGTAGTACAGCAGATGTTGGGTATTTAAATTTGGCAGCTGAGCGGCCATCATAGCCGCCTAGTCTTTGCTGTATTATACAGCAGAGACCCGGTACTAATGCCTGTGGTAAGTGCCGACACTGAATGACAGCATTAAGGCCCCTGGCGCAGAAGTTAAAAGCTGAAGAGGCACTATTTTTCCAGGGATCACTGGCCCCATAGCAAGATCTCTGTGGATGGAGTCCTATTGTCACAACAGCTGGGAACCTATTAAAGACTCTCAGGTTTGTCTCCCATTCATTTATATAGCAGGCTACTTTATGCATAAAAAATTCTGATATTTTGCAATGCATTAGGGATCAGACCCCCTGGGGTTCAACACCCTTATTTGGTATAATAAATGCAATTTAAAAACAAAACAAAAAAAAACTTCAAATCACCCCTTTCCCTAGAATAAAAGCTAAAACTTATTGTGAAACACACACACATTTGGTATCCATATGTCCAAAAATGCCCGGTCTACAAACTTATACAATGAACAATACAATACTTATACAATGTAGTGGGGGAAAAAACAAAAGTGCCAAACCGCTGTTTGTTCGTGATTTCGACCTTTGATAAAACTTTTAATAAAAATTCATTAAAATTCATCACAGCAATTAACATTCCCCAAAACTATAAAATACACCTGGTCCCACAAAAATATATCCTATGCATCCAAGTACATGGAAATATAAAAAAGTTACGGGTGTCAGAATATGGTGACTTTTAGACAAAAAATTTTTTGCAAAGTGTTAGATATTTCGGTAAGGGGTTAAAATGTACATACTAGTGCATCTCAATAAATTAGAATAACATCAAAAAGTGTTGTTTTTTTTTTTTTTTGTAATTCACTTGAAAAACTGAACCCGATATATTATACTGAATCATTAAAAACAGAGTGTACTTTTTCAAGTATTTGGATTCAGGGATACAGCAGATATTCTGTTTCGTGGAGATAGGGTCCCACCCCGTCATACAAGTAGGTAAAAGAGCTCCACACACAAGGGATTGTGTTGAAAACAAGGTAAATTTATTCGTAGGGTATGAGTAAGTACTTTCGGTCTTATTGACCTTCCTCAGACTCTACATAACACAAAAGTATTTTCAAGTATTTATTTCTGTTACGTTGATGATTATGGCTTATAGCCAAGAAAAACCCAAAAGTCATTATCTCAGAAAATCAGAATATTATATAAGACTAACTAAAAAATTAGTTAACCGAGAAATGTTGGCCAAATGAAAAGTCTGTCCAGTAAAGCCCTCAATACTTGGTCGAGCTCCTTATGTATGAATGACTCCATCAATGCAGCAATGTGACATGGGGGTGATCAGCCTGTGGCACTGCAGAGGTGTAATGGAAGCCCAGGTTGTATGATAGCAGTCTACAGCTCATCTGCATTGTTGGGTCTGGGGTCTCTCCTCTTTCTCTTGACAATAACCCATAGATTCTCTATGGAGTTAAGGTCAGGTGAGTTTGCTGGCCAATCAAGCACAATGATACTGTGGTTATTAAACCAGGTATTGGTACTTTTGGCAGTGTGGACAGGGGCCAAGTCCTGTTGGGAAATGAAAATTCCATCTCTAAAAAGCTTAGGAAACAAAAATGGAGAGCCACACTGAGCGGATCCTCGTGTATTAACCAAGGTACCAGGCTAGTAAGAAATAAGACTAATGCCTTCTCACCTGGTGGGGTAGTGTGATGGCACAACTCCCTAGATGCGTATAATGGCCTGGTGATCTGAGCCAAGGCAGCAGCTGTAAACGTCACATAGATGTGAAGGTACTGAAAAGCAACGGACCAGCCTCCTCACAGGATTAGGCCAAAAGATAAACAGCGCTCGCCCATAGGGTTGATAGAATTCTTCTTTATTGAAAACACACACACAACGCGTTTCTAGCTGGAAGCCCTTTCTCAAGTGCATAGATTTCTTTAAGATGTGTTCCTAGCAGTTTCTCACACTTACCCTTCCACAGTGGGCCAGAAGTATGCTATGGGCGAACGCTGTTTATCTTTTGGCCTAATCCTGTGAGGAGGCTGGTCCGTTGCTTTTCAATCTCTAAAAAGCTTGTGGGCAGAGGGAAGCATGAAGTGCTCTAGAAATTCCTGGTAGATGGCTAAAATACAGACTCTCTACTCTTCCTCCAGACTCTGGGAACTTGATTTCCAAATGAAATGCAAAATTTACTTTCATCTGAAAACACCTTTGACCACTGAGCAGCAGTCCAGAACTTTTTGATGATATTCTAATTTATTGAGATGCACTAGTAATATAATTTTGGTATCAACAGAATTGTACCGAAACATAGAATACAGGTGACAACATTTTGGCTGCAGAGTGAATGTTTTAAAAACAAAGCCTGAAAGAAAAGTCACACAAACTTTTTCTGCAATTCCACCCCCTTATGAATTTTAATCAATGGTACCATTGTGGAGACCAATTTGTCCTGCATCCATTAAGCCCACATATGGCTCTGTGAACAGAAAAGTTATGGGGTTTGGACAGCAGGGAGTTAAAATATAACGTCCAGGACTTTAGACCCCTCCAAAGGTCCAAAACTACTCCAAATGATGTGAAAATGATGTGATGTGACTGTAAGAGACTGTGGATCTGAGTAGTAGTATGTTAGAGACAGGGGCTAAAGGGAGCAGATTATGTGAGAGGCAGTGGAGGGGCAGGGAGGCATTGTCACAGAAGAGGTATAGCAGAAGAAAGGGGGGCCAGGACTAAATCTGAAATAACATAGTAGTTATCAATATTATGTACAGGCATCAGAAAGAGACCTCCTGTTTCTACAACAAATCATTCAAGAAAAAAAAAAAAGAGGTCACCGTGATTATGTGACTTATTGAAGAAGGCAAAAGTAGAATAAAGAAAGATATTGTGAGCAGACAAGTATTACTACTAAGGGTCCATCTAAATGCTGTTGTAGGGGCTTATTGGTAAGGGAGCTGTTAGATGTCCCCAGGATGTGGCTGCTTCTGCTGGAGAAACTGTTTACCTTTGTGATGGCCAATCAGGTCTGTTCCTTATTATGATTGACAAATCACAAAACAGATGCAGTATACCCCCATTGCATACAGATTAAAGGGATTATCCACTTTGTAATATTAATTGCCTATCCTTTGGGTATTTCATAAATATTAGATCTTCTCCTGGACAGGGAGGTGCTCAGTAATGCTTACATCCCAGGAGCCGCTTTGCTCTCTGGCTGTACAATGGATAGCAGCAGCTTTAGTGTACTCTAGACAGGGGCGTAACTACCAGGGTAGCAGGAGTAGCGGCTGCCACAGGGCCCGGGACATTAAGAGCTCGGCGACAGCCGCTACCAAGGCGTTTATTTTTTCTTAATAGGTCGTTACCGGCTGGAGTTACTCCAGCCGGTAAGAGGCCCTATTTAATTCCTGGCAGGGGCCGCCAGGGTCTTTTCAGACCCCCGAGTATAATGATCAGAGGCCCAGGAGAGGTAAGGGAACATAAAAAACAATGTTACCTACCTCTCCGGGCAGGCTTTAGGCCTATTTGTGTCATGTGACGTCCCGCACGTCTTTGAAGATGGCCGACCCCACTGAGGAGTGCAGCGGAGCCAGAGAAAGGTAAGGAAATGTTTATTATGTTGGTCCCCCCCCCCCCCCCCCACGCTCTCCGATTATTATACTTTGGGGCCTGAAAAGCGTATAATAATTGTTAATGGCTATACACAATGGGGAAAAATACTGTGTACAGGGGCCACTATGGGGCGTAATATTAAGTGCAGGGGCCACTATGGGGCGTTGTTTTGTGTGTGCAGGGGCCGCCGGGTGTCTACTGTTTTATACAGTAGATAGATAGATAGATGGTTAGATGTTTAGATAGATGTTTTATACAGTAGACACCCAGCGCTAATGCCCCTGGTTGGTGCCCGCACCGATCGGGGGCATTAACCCCTCCGGCACCATTTTCCCAGCAGCGCAACAGCGCCGCCATTTTGCCAGTGATCGCCGGCACTTGGAGCAAGATCCAGGGCATACGTCACGTTGGCATGACAGCTGGGAGCCTATGCAGCCTGTAAAAGAAATGACGATTTTTTGCAATATATTGCAATGCATTAGCATTGCAATGCATTGTATTAGTGATCAGTCCCCCTGGGGTTCAAGACCCCTAGGGGGTCTAATAAAGGCAAAAAAAATGCCATCGGAGGGAAGGGGTTAAGGACTGATTTTTTTTTTCCCCAACATTAGTTGTATTTTTTAATGGAATGGAATTAAAATGATTTTTAATGGAATTATTTTTAATGGAATTATTTTGAACTTATTCACTTTATTTTATTCCCGTTCCGTGAAGGGATGCAAAAACCCATCGGTTGTGGAATTTTATTTTTTAATTTTAAATATTGTGCCTTAAAAAAAAATTAAACATTATACATATATTACACACTGTGAAAAAATAATTTGTTTTTGCTTCACCATCTTCTAAAAGACATAACTTTATTTTTCCATTGTTGGAGCTGGTTAATGGCCTCATTTTGGGGGGTGATATGTATTTCATTGGTTTAATTCTAAGGTACATGTGACTTTTTGATCACTTTTTATTTCTTTTTTAGGAAAAAGGTGACCAAAAACAGCATTTCTGATGTGGGATAAATAGTTAATTATACAGGTTGTTATGCCCTACGAGTATATAAGGTCCTAATACAGGTTTAATAATGGGCCCTGTTCTTGCTAAGAAGGTGTCTGTGAATGCAGGGCATTAATAGAAGCTTACAGTGATTTTTTATTTTTTTTTTTACTTTCATTATGTAAATATTTGCCTAATATAGAGAGTTCAGCTAGTATCACCATATTTAACTATTGCTTCCTGTCTGAAAATTCAGGGGATCCTTCTCCTCATTTAGGTCATGTGATAGGGGACTGTAATTTCTCTGCTGCTAGGGGCAGTGTAATTTTCCTTTTCTCTTCATATTTTCCTAAATCATCTTAGAGATCATAAATATACAACCCCCGCAGACCGAGCTGTGAGCTCCTTATTATAATTTCAGTATTATAACATGCAATAACTGATAGTAGTTTGTGCACCCTTGTGGAAATCCTGTGTGGTATATGAACTATAAACTATACAGAAAAGTCTGTTGCCTGCAAAGTTGACCACTTGATTGAACACCATAGGGACACCATGATCATATCACCTAAATGAGGAAAGGATCTCATAAAGCAATAGAGATAGATATAGAAAACAATAACTAAAAAGGTAATAAATGGCAGTATTACAGGCGAAATTAAAAAATAGGCAGATTTTATTTACATGTGCACATTTCAGCTTCTCATACAAGAGACTAATAAGGAGCTGAAATGTTTGATACATTGATAGATGATTGATAGATAGATAGATAGATAGATAGGAGATAGATTAGATAGATAGATAGATAGATAGATAGGAGATAGGAGATAGATGAGATAGATAGATACGGATAGATACAGATAGATAGATAGATAGATAGATAGATAGATAGATAGATAGATAGATAGATAGATAGATAGATTTTAATTTCACCTGCAGTGCTAATGTCTTTCTGGATTCATATACACAAGAACTTTTTTTTACTAAGCTCCTCTGGCCTACACCCATGTTTACCGACAGTGCTGCTGTGTAGTTTTCTTATCTAAATAATGTAATACTCGCTGAATTATATGTATTGGTGGAAACACTGAAGTACTCCCTTATCTGGTGGAATTGTAACATCTAAAGTGTTTGGGATCTATTTTGGATCTTGGACACAACAGAGAGCGTCAGAAACTGCTAATGGCGCCAGCTCAGCTTGTTAGTCAGCTTGATGTCCATGTTGTAAATGTATTTCATAGTGCTACCTGATGTACCTTACATTTACTGCATGGGGCAGGAACGGATTAAGGCATACAGTATACCTACACAATTATTTTTAGATACAAGTACATGTAGTATTCTTACTTTACATCCTTCCCTTTAAATGGCTAATTCATATGACAGTTCTACAAATAATTCTTCCACTGGGCAATTGTTTTTTAATTAACCTAAATCATTGCATATTAGTTAACATAGCACAAAGGTATAAATCTTCCCTGCATGTCGGTAAAATTAATAGTTAGTCTTTGTATCTTGCACAACATATCTCAGAGCAGTTAATCCATGGAAGGAAGCACAAAGTGCACTTACATAATTACTGCAGTCCAATTTAATTCAGCAAATACTACATTTTCCATAAACATTTTTTCAAATTACAAGATTACTCAGTAAGGACGGGAAGGATGTGTATGTTGATACGTGTATTACAGAAACAACCTCTTGAAAAGCTCAGGACTACATTATTTTTCACGTTTACACTTATGGGGCATTGCAAAATAACTCTTTGAATAAATACACACAAATCCATCCTTATTAAAAGAAAATCAATTGCCTTTTCTATGTATCAATTGTCTTGTCTATGTATCAAAGTTCAAGGGAGTTAAAGCATTGAAAAAGCAGTTCGAAATGAATTATGACATATCCTTCACTAGAGTGGGAATTGAAACATTTTTATTTCACATTTTAAAATCCCTATTATATTAGAAATGTTGAAGCTATACACAATATAAATATTTAGCTTCAAAAGATGTTGCATGTACTATACGTACATTAGTACCACCATGATTATTATGTTGGCCTTTGAACAACCAAACAGAAAGCTAAAATGGTCTATCAATACAAGCTATGAAAATTCAACAAGCTATTGTATTCCTATAGCGATCCAGATTTACTATTATTATGGTTACAACTAGACACTGGCATAAATATGACACATCTTTTATCCAAATTGGGGAGTCTTCGGCTCATCTTGGCACATTCAGTCTGGGCTAAATTTTTTGGAATATGCCGTGGTGCACCAAAACTGTGTCATACAATTCTGTTTCAAAGTAAGCCAAATGAAAGGTAATATAAACTTAGACTAGACAATCTAATGATGCATCTAATTTAATATCCAGCAGCAGTAACCGTGATAAATCTGGTGAATTTTCAGTTGCTTGTATAAGTTTATATTGTCATACTATTTGTAAATCTGAGCCAGTATGTTTAAAACTCTGAACAAGTTTACCAACTTATGAACAAGTCTACTAATGGTAAATATATACTGACAACCAAGCATCTCTAAATAGGTAACACTAAGAGAGGGTAAAGTAGATAAGGAACCTTGCAAATAATTATATAAAGTTTGACACTCACTCATCTATACAGGTAAATGTAACAAACTTTGTAATATATTTTTTAAAGAAATATGTTTTCTTCTCCATGTATCAAGCTGATGTACTTTTACATATTAGTCTATGCAGAGGGGAGAGAGAGGAGGAGGCTGCTGGAAAACAAACAAAAAACAGCTACTAAACTCTGCTACATTACAAGTCAGATAGCTTTTTAGAAACCGCTATGTTTCAAGACAACAGTCTACCAGTGAACTACCATATTCACTAAGAAATCTGAACTATTTCTTTGTGTATTTATCAGGATAAGGCAAGTCTGTTTATTCTTCATCCCTCTCTGAGAATTAGGTCCTCTCTTAACCAACTTCGGAGAATTTTTTATGACCCTCATGTGTCTTATGGTGGGAGTTTGGGGGTAGTCAAAGAAGCTCTCTCCAACCCCTGTAACATCCAGTCCATAGCAAATCTTTATAAAATGTCAATATTGTTTTTAACTTGGCTCTACTTTATATTAAGAATACAAACAATAAATAGTGTTCAATGTGTCCTTTGTGATGCATGTGACTACACACCTCACCTGCAACATCTCCATGCCCTGTGAACTGGAGGATGAATGTATACTCTCGGACATTCTGAATAAGTCATGCACTTTGAGTGATTATAACTTTGATATTGGATGTTAGTTTATTGTTTATATTGTGAATATCTAGTAGACCCAAGTAAAAAACAGTACCAAGATTGTGTGAGGTTTTATTATAGACTGACTCTAAAGCAACTGACACATGACCTCCTGATACCTAGACGTTTATAGTCCTAGGACGATGAAATTCAACATTGCTCCTTGTACATATGAAGTAAACAATTTTACAGTTGTACGTACAGTAGATAAGTGGGCCTCAAGCATTGTTATTACATAGTGTTTTGCCGATATGGTCGCAAGATAATGTGTGTGCCACATTAAGATTGACATCCTTAGCTCGGAGGCACGTGTAGCTCTGAAGCACCTGCAGGTCGGTTGGAGCAGGTGCTTGTGTAATTGCTGCAACATGTCCTGGATCTGGTTTCAGTCCCTCTTGTTAAATAACCTGTTCCAGAAATGAAAGCTCAGTTTTTCAGAAGTGGCAATTAGTATAGTTCAGTTTTAGTCCAGCATTCTCAATCCTATCTAGTACCCTTGAGATTTGCATTGTGTTTCTGGGGATTTTCCAAAAATGATCTCATCATCTATACTATTGGTTATTTTTTAATAAAAAGGCTGGAAGCTGAAGAAAATCCATGAGTCAGTTTTTTTGTTATGGAACAGGCCATCACATGTAATAAATGCAGTAAAGTCCCAACTACCTTCATGTAATAGTACCTCGTGACATGCACTCTGGAGATCGAAGGTTGAAAATAGTTTTGCTCCCCACAATTCAGAAAAAACTTCTATGTTTGGAAGTCTGTAACTATCAATTACAACTGCCTTGTTGGGCTGTAAGGTGTAAAGGTGGATTCCCACATTTTTCCTATGTCAGGGTCTGGGGTTGATAGGTGGGGTGGCATAGACACACAAGTCCAGTTTCTTTAGTCCAAAACAAAGGTAGAGTTTATTTTCACTCAAAAATATAGTGCAGCAACAAAAGGAAACAATACAAAAATAAATACCTGCCCGGCTAGGCTCTAACTAAACATATAAATAGGTTACCTCACCTATAATAGCAGATTCAATAGCAAATTGAATGATACAGGACACAGTTCCAACAGTGTGACCTTCCTGCTGCCTCTCCAGCCAAGCTCTGTCCAGAGTCTGTTGCTGGAGGTGGCTACTTAAGCTCCCTTGATGAGCAGACTCTCTGCAGTTGAGTCGCTGCCAGAACATCCCCAAAGTGTGGACTGGAGGGGGGTGGAATGACAGGTCCCACTAGCAACCTACCTTCTATTCCTAAAAATCAAGCCATTTACCAAAATGCTCAGCAGACGAAAGTTGTCTGCTGAGAACAAACATTCCTTCTGGAGTTTTCTCATCTCACGCACCTTAGTAGACTGAGTAAGATGTACACCCCCTCCATTACCTGACCAGCCATCGGCTTACACCTAATTGTAACAACAATGGAGGAAAACCCATTCAGAAGAATCAACACATCGACTTATGATTTGGTGTAAAACTTCCAGAAACTCCAGTGAAACATGTTTTTGCACTACAAATGGTAGCCATCATACTTCTTGAACAAGGAGCATATTCAAGCAATGTTTTACTAGGTGGACAAATCCTTTCATCCTAGTTGGACTCGCATCATTGGTAAAGCTGAAAGTGAAGGTTGAGTTACAAGACTTGGTAATTTTCCACATCTCGGAAAAGCTGCTTTTTTGTTACAGATTTGTTGAACCAAAGCCAAGAGTGGAATGAGCAGAAGAGAGAAGTATAAGAACTTTCTACATATTTCCTATTGTAGCCACTCTTGGCTCTGGCTTAAAAAAAAAACCACCTACAAATAAATCAGCTTGTCCACAATGTGGGACCTTAGATGTAAAGGTATATTTACCATTTGCATCTCTAACATCCATTCAACACTTGTGAAATATATAGTGCTAAGCTACTACATGAACCTTAGAAAAAAGCTTTCAATGCTGTAAGAGCAGGAGGGTATTTATGCTCTTTTTTTTAATTTCTAAATTTTAGCTACTATGGAACTAATGATGTAATGATCACATGTTCAAGCCCAAGGGAAACAATATACCATTTCAAATAGATTATATAAAAATTAAACAAAAATAACATATTACTTATTTCCATGTATGAAAATAACCATAGTGATAAAATATTAAAATATTTATCCCATAAGGTAAATGACATCAAGGGAAAAAAAAAATCTAAATTCCCAAATCAGCTTTTTTCCCATTCTTTCTCTGCAAAAATGTGCACAAGTAGGTGGTATATGCTAATAGAATACACTATATGGCAATTAGATTAGATAATATAAAATAAGATAAAATAAAATCAAAACTTTTATTGAAAATAATTTAAAACACATATATAGTGATAACACATATGTGCTAAATGTTGGCAACCTTTTCCTATTGACCCCAGAATAACATGTCTATCAAGGACTGAGTCATGAATAACAGGGACAGTAAGGTTGGGCCAACACAAAAATATGTTCACTGCCCTGATCAGCAGTGTAACAAAGTGAAGGCACTCAAATAAAATTGCAATGGGTGTTCACACAAATACACTGGCCACAAGATCACTGCAACAATAAATAAAGGGTGGAGATATATTGCACAAGCAGTCAAAAATAATTTAATGACTGCTACAACTCCAAACCCTTAAAAAAAATAGATAGCATGCAGATCATATTACTGTATAGCATGCGAGCTTCATACAGTTAATTGGTCAGTGATATGTAGCTGTGCAAAGAGATGTATAAAGATGCCACTAAAATACCCATGTATAGGATACTGCATTAGGGGTCAGAGAAAAGAGGCCCAGATGGTATATAGCCCCCAGTCTCCATTACCACCAGGTAAAGATCAGATTGGGACAAAAGAAATACAATAAGGATAGTGTAGCACCTGGCATAAATAACAATAGCCAGTGATCTCTACGAGATCAGAAAATTAGTTTATTTCACATAATTTAGCTGTACAGAAAGGTGACGTACAGCACAATAGCATTTTTAGCTTACTCATTTAGGTGCCATGTTCAAGAGAAGCCACAGAATACATAATGGCCCCATTAGCAGATATAAACTAGTCGTAGCACTGTAGAAAGTCTATAGTTGTCTGCTCCAATTTACTGTATATCTAATTAACAATCAGTGCAAGTGCCATGCAACAGCAAGTGATAGGCAGGGAAAGTGTAATAAAGGTTAGAATAGGTGTATAAATCACTATACCAAGCTGTATACATGGCAGGCAGATGTTAAAGAACTTGACTTTGCATATAAACTGTACCCAATGTGTAGTACATGCTATACACAGTGAGAACAGACTGACAATCAAATCTTTGCTATGGAGGGATTTCAGAGCCAGTTTTTTAAAGAAAAAAACTGAATGAAATTTATGCCGACCTACCCAAAGGGATAAACAGGGAAACCAGCTCACCACTACCCAATGCTTCTATAACTTAGAAAGCACACACATTACTTGTAGGTCTTATTATTGGGGCAGGTTTATTATAATGGTTTAAAAACAAAACTACCTTTGTTCCCCAAAGCAACCAATCACAAAGCAGGTTTCATATTATATTCTGCTCTTGAAAAAAAAATTACCAGCATTGGTGACACCTACTGTACATCAACTGCTCCCTGTTCTTCTATATATACAGAGCTAAAGAACCCATTTAGTAGCTCTGCTTTTTCTTGCTTCTCAGTAATCAAATCCCCATTACCATTATTTAGGGGACCTACCTGTTCTGACCTTGTTTTTTTATATTTACATATTTAAAGATAAATTGACTAATACACTGAGCAACAGGCTTGTTGGTCAACTGATTTGTTGCACAATTAGACATGGAATTGGGAACAAGCTTATTCCAATAATTGCCTGTATTATCAGCCTGTCTGTGTGTAATGCCAACCCTGACACTACATAGAGTCACACCTCTCACAATGAAGGCATACCTGTAAGGATTGGCGTCATGGTAAGGCAGTGCAAAGTAACACAGCTGGGAAAGCAACACTGTGCAACTAATGACAAAAGGGGTCATAGGCCCTGAGACTAGAACTATGCTGTAGATCTGAGATGAGGCAGACCAATGCACTTCCTAATTGAAGTGCGCCTGCCACGACTCCTACGCTACTGTCCAGGCGGCTAGGGTCAGGGAAGAGGAGGCCCTGAAAGTGCTAGGGGCTGGAGTAACGAGGGTCACACCTAAGCAGAAAGCACAGTGTAAAATGCAATGCAAAACCAAAGACAAAATAGAATGGAACAAGAGAGGACAACAAGTCCCAGCAAAAACACAGTAGAGAAGGCGAGGTCGGACGAGCAAGAGGTCAAGCCAGGAGATAAGAATAAAGTAACAAATCAGAAGACAAGGAATAGTCAAATACAAGTCGGGTAACAATAACCAATACAAAGACTGAAGGACACACAGACAGGATATCTGACAGAGCAGGAGACCAGGAAACACTAAGTGAATGGCTGGCAAGGATCCATGCCTGGGTGAGGTTTAAATAGCAGCAGAGAAAACACACCCACAACACCTATGATGGCTAATGGCATGGAGTACTGAGAGCAAGGAAAAGATTTAACCCTTAATCACCTAAGCACAACCAATAGAACTCTTAACACGTCTCCCGGGGAGGCGCCGCGCAGCGACTCCGTATCCTGACAATACCTCTCAACTGTCCCAGATTTCAGGTGCAGTCCCGGGAGGTGAGCTTTAACTTGGACACAGGCCTCATGATGTCACTATACTACACCTGCAGATCCAAGCTGCCAATAGCAAAAAGTTGTGAAGATTTCAGGCAAATACAGCGAGATATAATTAGTTGTTTACTTGTAAAATGCCATAAAGAGGAATTCTACTGTGTGGTGGAGGCACTGTTGGGGCATGACACTGTGAAGGCAATAAAGGTGCATGTGGGTGAACCATGGTGGACATTATACTGTGAGGGCACTAATGGTGCATTATACTGTGTGGGAGACAGGAAGGCGGTTTCTACACTGTATGTTACAATAAAGGAAGGCACTATTACTGTATGAGGGCACAAAGAGACTGGGTAGTTGTGGTACAGTGGCTAGCATGAGGAACATTTGTAGTTGGCATTATAGACCCCTATGACTGGATGGTTCATGTGTGGCTGTAACAGGGGTCACTGCAGCATGGATTTGTTGGCAAAATGGGGGTCCTTAGAGTGAGACTAGAGAAAGTGATTCTTGCACTGTGGGAGCACTAGCACTAATGGCTTAAACTCAGGAAAACCCCCAAAAATGCAACAAAATAATCAAACATCATAATTAGGGAGCTTGCACACGGAGTTACGCTCCGCTTATTCTGAACGTAAAACTCGTTCAGAATCAGCATGCAAAAAACAGATTCCATTGATTTCTATGGGTGCCGGCATACGCGTGCTCCCCATTGAAATCAATGGGACTCTTTTTTCCCTATTGCTTTCAATATGATACGTGCGTATGCCGGCAACCATAGAAATCAATGGGATCTGTTTTTTTACGTGCTCATTCTGAACAAGTTTTATGTTCAGAATGAGAGGAGCGTAACTCCCTGTGCAGGCTCCCTTATTGTCTATTTTTAAAGTAATACCTTAATAAGTTTTGACTGCATTACTTAAAACAATTGTTTTGTAACCTGCAGTTACCACCTGTAGGAGGTGGTAGGTGCATGTCTCAAGTCAGACAACCATTCTAATTAAATCCATTACTCTATTATTATACTATTAGATTTTATCTGTATTACCGTATATACTCGAGTATAAGCCAAATTTTGCAGTACAGTTTTTGTGCTGAAAAAGCCCCCTTCGACTTATACTCGAGTCGGCAAAAGAAAAAAAAAATATTTATTTTATTAGGGGGGGGGGGGGGGTGTCTATGACCAGCCACAATAACAATATATAGAATCTGCCATAAAATAGTGGGGGGGGGAAAGAAGCTTTAAAAAATTTTTTTTAAAAAAGTTCTAAATCACTCCTTTCCCTAGAGTACATATAAAAGTAGAAAATGACTGTGAAATACATACACATTAGTTATCCCTGTGTCTGATAGTGCCCGGTCTATTGAATATAGGGGATCTGCAGTGCTCCTGTTCTGTCGGGAAGGGGTTAATAGGAGCACTGCAGATGCCCTATACTCAGCCAGGCTGAATTCCAAGTGTGTGTGTGGGGGGGAAACAGTCCTCAAGCTCAGGGAAGGGGAAGACAGAAAACCAAAACACCCCCTCCCCTTCCCCAGCACTCAGCAACTACTGCACCCAAAAACTCCGACCATTTTAATTTTTGAAATTTTCCAGTAGCTGCTGCATTTCCCCCCTAGGTTTATACTCGAGTCAATAAGTTTTCCCAGTTTTTTGTGGTAAAATTAGGAGCCTCGGCTTATATTCTGGTCGGCTTATACTCGAGTATATACGATATGTCTGCTGCAAACTTTATTTATTATTCCCTTACCCATCTCCCCTAGCCATGGTAAAATTGTCTTGCTTGGAACTGTTCCATGATGCAAAAGCGGTTGGAAACAAAAACTTTCACTTTTATAATAAAAGGAAAATGTTTGTTTTGGTACCGTGTTAGCCAGTGGTTATAAAATATAAAAAACAAAAAAACTTTGCAAGTCTTCAGTAGGTGATACCTTTTTTAATGGCTAACTCATAATGATGACAGAATATGACGTTTCGAAGCTTCCTCTGAGCTTCTTCTTCAGATATAACTAAAAAACACTCTGTAGAGGCTGCATATTTATGTACAACAGGACACAGGGCTAGAATTACAGGAGGGAGGGGGGAAGAGGCTTATTACTATATACTTATAACAACAAACAATCAATTGCCAGATCTCTGGTTCTTATCTTAATGGCTGTCTTAATGATCTGTATAAAAAGACATAAACCCAAGTGAGATGTTCATCCCATTGTCCAATGTCTAGAATAGGGTCATGGCCTTGTACTCATAAATCAGTCGCTGTTTCCTTGATTTAAAGTTCCCTTTTAAGATCAAGATTTTCATGTCATTGATGATGTTGTGATCTTCCTGGCAGAAGTGTTTTGGCACGGGAAGATCAGTTCTCTGTTGTTTGATTGTATGGCAATGTGAATTAATTCTCATTCTGAGTTTCTGACCGGTCTCTCCAACATACAGATTTTCAGTGGAACATTTGGTGCAAATGATCAAATACACTACATTAGGTGTGTTACAGGTGAACGTACCTGGGATTTTATATTCCCTGTTAGAGTTTGGTATCTCTATCCTGTCAGTGGTCAGTATGTGAATATGGTTGTCAGCAGCTCACTGTCACCTCCAACTAACACAGGAACATTTCCATGTGGACAGAAGAGGTGCAAAACCTGCTCTCACATACTGACCACTGACAGGATAGAGATACCAAACTCTAACAGGGAATATAAAATCCCAGGTACGTTCACCTGTAACACACCTAATGTAGTGTATTTGATCATTTGCACCAAATGTTCCACTGAAAATCTGTATGTTGGAGAGACCGGTCAGAAACTCAGAATGAGAATTAATTCACATCGCCATACAATCAAACAACAGAGAACTGATCTTCCCGTGCCAAAACACTTCTGCCAGGAAGATCACAACATCATCAATGACATGAAAATCTTGATCTTAAAAGGGAACTTTAAATCAAGGAAACAGCGACTGATTTATGAGTACAAGGCCATGACCCTATTCCAGACATTGGACAATGGGATGAACATCTCACTTGGGTTTATGTCTTTTTATACAGATCATTAAGACAGCCATTAAGATAAGAACCAGGGATCTGGCAATTGATTGTTTGTTGTTATAAGTATATAGTAATAAACCTCTTCCCCCCTCCCTCCTGTAATTCTAGCCCTGTGCCCAGTCATAAATATGCAGCCTCTGCCCAGTCATAGATATGCAGCCTCTACAGACTTTTATAGTAGGATGGCAAATTACTGCATCTTAATAGATGCTTAACATTAAGGGAGACTAGCAACGTAGTCAATAAACCTTATTAGAAAATAGAATGCTTTATCCTCTTTTCACTAAGCTTCTTTGATGGGGTTATAGAGGTACCAACATAGTAATAGTTGAAAAATCAGAGAATAATAAAAAAAATTATGCAATGTTTTAACATGTGTCATCATTTTTGTGCCAAAGTGCTATCTTGTTGCAGAGAAAATCAACTTTAAAATCAGTGCACATATATTTGTCTGTAGTCACCACTCGGTGCCAACCATAATGAAGATAAAGATTGACAGGTTCCATTTGCTTAGTGACTATAGGTGAAAGCCTGCTCTAGCAGACGCAGTCACACCCCAATGCAAACAGCTCATCTACATATGGATTAAATGTTAATTATCTCATTGGCAAGATTGCACTTTTACACCAAATAAGTATGTTTACTATGTCATTACCAGCCCCTATAGCAGTATATAAGTGATTTGGTAGTGGTAGACGCCCTTTAAACTGAAATCTTAAAAACTATGACGAATTAAAGGGGTTGTCCAGTAGTTGTAAAGCATCACTGTGGTCAGTGAAGGGTTCCAGGGGTCACATGTCCATGTTAGACACTGTATCCTAGCCTCCATGGATAGATATTATTATTGGGTTGAGAACAAGAGCAGTGAGAGTTTTATAAGGTGACTAGTACTTCTTTTATCATTAATTTAAGTAATTTTACAAACATGGTTAGATATTCTCTTTATTGCACAGATATATTAGAGCATTGCATACTTTTTCATTATACAATAAATAAAATATATTTCCTGAACCAGAATCCCCCTTCGTCATTAGTAATCATAGCTTATAATTGATGGAAGAAAAAAAAAACCATAAACTATACGGAGGGTTCTAGATTAATTTAACTCTTAGCTCTCAGTTATTAGATGTGATTTAGATATATAAAATTACAACCATCACCATCAACTCTAATATCTGTTATTTAGGTAAGAGTAAAAGAGTACAATATTGCATATGAGATACGGTCTAATTATTCTAAAAGCATTAATCAATCGGATAAGAACTCTCCAACTATAATTTTATCTCATTACTGCAGCCACAGTCGGGCTCATGAAAACAGTATATAGTTAATGCTTAAAAAAATAAATAAAAAGTATCTTAAAAAAGTATCTCCATCTCATAGGTTAATTCCAGAAAAACATTTAGAAGTACTTAGAATTGAAAGAGATAGTAAATAAATTTTGAGCCTGAAAGCTGAAGTGGATTGATTAGGAACAATTTTGTTCTGTTTTATACAATAAAGGGAGATGAACTATACCGTGCGCTGAGCCAATTTGCAGAGCAACCTCTTCTCGCTAATTGCTGCTAGACAAACGTAGAAGCACACTCCTAGGAAAGTAGAGAAATCCATTTACCAAACCATGACATTTAAGTAGAGAACACAAAAGGTGGATTTTTTCCATTACCCTTCGTATTAGCCCTGCTACATTCCACCTGTGACCCTAGTTTTATGAGGACAGTTCTTTTCTATATAATTCCATATTCTAATAAATACTCACCTCAAAATTGTCCAGATTGCACAACATTAAGAAAACATCATTAGCGGCATAACCAAATCAATTAATTTCTGATAATGTTTTGAAATGCAGAATTAATTTATTAAGTGCTTCAATAAACCTGTAATATGGCAAGTGGAGGACGAAAGCCATATAAAATTGAGTACAACATCCCAATGATTCGTTGAAATGTTAATATTGCACTTTTGAACCAACGCTTATAAATGGGATGTTTATTTCGACTATTTAGTTTGATATTTTATTGACAAATTTAATCCAACAATGCGGTCAATGTTACAGCAAGATATGATTTTGAAAGGTATGTTTATATTGATAATTTATATATAATATCTCAGTGTTCTTGCACATAAACCACATTGTAGAACTTAAAGGGATCCTATCTTTTAAACACAATTTTTTCTCCCTAACATGTCGGAATAGCCTTAAGAAAGGCTATTCGTCTCCCACCTTTCCTTTTCTTCTCCGCGCCGCCGTTCGCCTGCAATCCTGGTTTTTCTCGGTATCCAAATGAGCTCTCTTGCAGCATTGGGGCGGGCCCCAGCGCTCAAACAGCACTGGGGGCGTCCCCAATGCTGCCAGAGAGCTCTCCAGCACTGCCTCTATCTTCTTCTGCAACAAGGTCTTCCACAGTATTGTAAGTGGTCATTTTCTCGTGGCCGGCGGGCATGCGCAGTCGGCTTGCCATAGGCCTGAGGCCTAGAAGTAAGAAGACGCCGTCAGAAGAAGACGCGGTGAAGACCTCGTCGCATAAGAAGATGGATGGGGCGCTGGGAGCTCTCTGGCAGCATTGGAGATGCCCCCAGTGCTGTTTGAGCGCTGGGGCCCGACCCCAGTGCCGCGAGAGAGCTCATTTGCATACCGAGAAAAAACGGGATTGCAGGCGAACGGCGGCACGGAGAAGAAAAGAATAGGTAGGACACAAATAGCCTTTCTTAAAGCTATTCCGACATGTTAGGGAGAAAAAATTGTGTTTAAAAGATAGGATCCCTTTAATGGAGTCTTCCCACAAAAATAAGTTATATCCTATCTATTGGATAGGGGATAACGTGTAGATCAGTGATAGTCTGACTGCTCAGACCAACACTGATCAGGAGAGCTGTACTTCGGTTATCAACAATGCTCTCATTGAGATGAATGGAGAGGCGTGCACACTGCCTAATCCAACATTCTCCTGGTCAGTGGGGGTCTGAGCAGTAGGACCCCCCACTATTCTGCAAGTTATCCCCTTTTCCTATGGATAAGGGATAACATATTTTGTGCAAAAAATCCTTTTAGGCTACAGTGCACTGTCTATTGAAGAGTACTGTCAGGGGCACTGCTGGATTTCTAGTGGTACATCGATGAGGATGTGAAAGGTCCTCTTTAATATGCCAGTCTTACTCAAAAGTCTCTTAGAGTAAGATGTACTGAATTTATTAAAGGGGATTTTTGGGCTTATCAAATGATGACCCCTTCCATAGAATAAGCCATCATCACCTGAAGATTAGTGGGGTTCTGATACCCAGACCTCTGCCAATCAGCTATTTGAAGAGATTGCAGTCTTCAGTATATCTTTTACACCATTTTATCCATTTATAGCTTTTCCCTTTGCATTCTCAAAAGCAGTCTCTGTATGTACTGTAAAGACTGCCCTCATAGCTAGATGAAAGTCTGTAGGCAAAGAATGAGTACAAATATAAAATGGATAAAACACATATTATACTGAATCTCAATCCGCTCAGCTCCTCCGGCCTTACAACATGCTACCTGCAGATTACACTGCATTCTCATGGTGATGAGACTCCTCAGCTACATTTGGTGTATATTTTGTCTGTCTATGAGCTGGCATAGATTTGCTGTAGAAAGAAGGTCAATTTCTAGCTTAGATTCCACAAAATCTAATGGAGAACATCTGGCTTCTCCCCATACCACTATGTTCTTCCCACTTTTTGGAACAGTGCCTTAAACAAAAGAGAATAGCAATAAGTTGCAAATTTTTGATACAGCTTAAGCAAAAATGTGTGAACACTGGTGCAGTTGGCCAAAATAATTCCCTCCAAATTGTATCCAGTGTCTCTATAAATTTGATATCATATGGAGGCAGACATTTTTCTGTTACTCATTGAGATTCTGTGCTACAGAGGCACCATTTGGATACACTCAAATCCAATCCTCTACACATCATCGATGGTCCACCTGGCTCTGCAATGTGCATTTGCATAAATTGAATTACCATGCCCAGGCATCCACACTCGTACCTCCATTTGACATGTTTCACTGTAGATTTGACTATTTCATGTAAGGAATGTTGCATCTGTTGTTGCTGCTTTAAGGTTGCCATTGCAGTATAAGGAAGCTTCCTGAGCAGGCCTTTATAAACCACTCCCTCATCACCCAGCTTTGCTGGCTAATTAGTTTGCAACTTCCTGTTTGGCTCCTAACCTTGATTTGACATCTCTAATACTGACTTTGGCTGTGTTCTTGGATCGTTTTTCACTATTGGCTTAGTTTTCTGGCTTTGTCTTCATCTTGTGATTTGGTTCCTTGTTGCCCTCTTCAGATGCTGACCCGTGATTGACGACCATTCTGTTATCTTTGTCCTTGTGAGTAGTATGTGGATTTGGTGTTTGGTTTCTGCAAAAGTCCATCTCTTCTTGCGAGGAGCTCTGGTGAAGGCATCTGAGGTTAGCTCACAGGCATGTATTACCTTTAAGTAGCATTTTCTACTGCTTGCAGTTGTCAGCCCATTTCTGCTACTGTAGCTCTCCTGAAGACCAGTACATTTCTTACCTGGAATCTGAATTCTAACATTTCATAAGGGGCGGAAATAGAAATAGTTTATTATGATTATAAACAATTTCTTTACAAACAGGAGCCATCTAATAATTATAGGCATTCCATAGACATGTCCCGGTGTCCCACAGCTGGGAGCCATTCTTAGGATTTTTGGATATTTACAGCCACCTGTATTCTCACAATGTACACCCCCTGACAGTCATGTTGGATTGGCACATCAAACTGAAGCATCAAAATTACTAACAATATATTATGGAACTGCCATTTTATCTGTTTCATAAAAGTAACTCTAAACAGCATCTTCACTTAGTGTCATCCTTAATGATTTTTAAACAATGTATTATAATATTCCTGCCTTTTCACAATAATTTCTCCAGCTGTGACGGTGTAATTTAGCCATATTATGTTCTGTCACTTCTGCATTAGCGGGAACTGAGGGCCTGCTGAGTAATTACTCTATAACCTTATAACGAAATGCAGCAACCAGCAATAATTATATATTCTGGACTTTATTAACAGCTTTGTCTTCAAACCTGAAGCATCGTTGTTTATTTGTCTTTGACAAATCAATTCTAGAGATTATCAATATAAATAAGATCTGAATAAAAATCTGAAATCTAGAGAGAAGGGATGTGTTGGTTCATATAAAATGGTCTATTGTAAACAGAGCTTCCAAAAGCTTTTTTTTTTCTTTCTTTTTTTACCTGGCACATATCAGTCAGCCCAATGTGTTACTGGGGAATCATCAGTAAACAAATACTACAGTGTATTGTCCATATTACTCTCATAGAGCCAACAAATATGTGACTGTGTAGCATCCAAATTATAGCCATATGCTATCATGCAGTGCACATAATACCGCACATAAATATCACAGTACAAAATAACTCCCCAGTAGCACTACATGCCATAATGTTGCTCAGAATACTTCTCCATATGCACCAAACAATAGTAAAGTACAGCATAAAATCTCTTACCAAAGCACCAAACACCAAAATGCAGTAGAAAATAGACTCCCTTGAGTACCAAATACCACAGCACAACACAAAATACATCCTCAGAAGCACCAAGCATTACAGTGCAGCACAAAATTCCACCAAAAGCATCAAATAACATAATGCTATACAAAATATCTCCACAACAGAACCAAATACTGCATGTATGTTCACAAGGACAAAATACTGGTAAAAAAAATTGCTCCACAGTACCCTCTACCATGCATTAAAATGTTAAGGCTGACATACAAAGCCATCCACAACCTGTTCCCGTCATACATCTCTGACTTAAAGGGGCTCTATCACTTGGAAAAGTCATTTTTAGATAAGCACATACCTGCATAGACTTTAGAAAGGCTATTCCACACCTACCTTTTGTATGTAAATATATATCCTATAAGTGAGCATTAGTGAAAAATAAAATCTCATTTTCTTTCTTTTGCAGTGACATTGCATTAAATTCTGCCGACAAAATCTGGGCTCAAACTATGCACCGTGCCTCTAGTTCTAGGTCACTTCTGGGGGTGTTAAATTGTTTTGCCAACTCAAATCCTTTGCAGATGGGGAGAAAGGCCTGGAAGTCATTCAAGCTCAAATTAGGTCCAGAAATAGGGTACTCCTTTACTTTCCAGCTCCGCCATGTGGCCAAACATCAAATTACAGCCTAAGTGGGGGCAGTTCTAAATGCAGGAGAAATAGGGCTACCCTGACTAGCAAGATATCCATAATCTATTGAGGCAGAGATGAATTCCTAGATCATATATCCATTGCTTCAACCCAATGGAAATCTCCTATACTAATATGCAGTTAGCTACATGCGAGAAGCTGCTGACTGCTTGTTCAAATGTAAGTTTCTCTTACCGTGTTTCCCCGAAAGTATGACACCCCCTGAAAGTAAGGCATGCGGGGGTTTCTGTTGAATTGCCTAATATAAGGCATCCCCCGAAAAAAAGGCATGCCCGGCAGTGGTGTGCGGGGTTTCGGGGGGCAGGGCTTAGCGGAGGTTTGGGGGTGGGGCTTAGCGGAGCTTTCATGGGCGGGGCTTAGCGAGCTCCACTTCACTGACACAGCAGCCGTGCTCTGTGCTCCGTGTGCACAGCAAAGCCGGCTGCTGCCTCTGCTGTTGTAGGATGAGCTCTCCCAGCTCATCCCAGAGGCAGAGACAGCAGCTGCCATACAGAAGAGGCAGCAGACGGCTTTCCTGTGCACACGGAGCACAGAGCACGGCTGCTGTGTCAGTGAAGTGGAGCTTGCAAAGCTCCGCTAAGCCCCGCCCCCGAAGCCTAGCTAAGCCCCGCTCACCACTTCGAGGACGAACAGCAGCACCAGCGCTGCTAGGATGAAGGGAAAGGTAAGTATGATAACTTCCCCCCTCCCCTACACTACCTACAACCGGCAGTCATGCTGACGCTCCACTAAGGAAGTGCCGGCACGACTGCCGGTTGTAATAAGGCACCCCCCGAAAATAAGACAGGTCCTATATTTAGAGTGACAATTTAATATAAGACACTGTCTTATTTTCGGGGAAAAACGGTAGATTTGAGGGCCATGCAAGATCAAAAAGAAGAAAGGTATGAGAGTACTGGAACCTGACACATCTGAATGGGAACTTCTGAAATACTAACTTCCTTGTAAGCCCCCTACCTTCCTCAAACAATCTATGTACAGTAAATCAAAATTCCATCACAGAAAAAAATTCCTAGGAGATGGAAAATGCTTTAGTCAATGGATATATGAGTTAAACATAATAAAAGATTATTTATTTATTTGTTAAGGAGTCTTGATTGTGAACAAATGTCTAATGGAATTTTGATTTATTGTACACAGATTTTCTGAGGAAGCTCCGAGACTAACCAAATCGTCACAGAGTGTTTTATTCACATGGGTTATATTATTCAATAAAGCAGCAGTTTTCAACTGATGAATCATTTTTCAGTTGCGAAAACTTTGTTACCTTGAACATGGAGTGAGATCCTCTCCAAGAACCTATACTTTAATAATGCCATGTCACCTTGATTTATGATTGTCTCTTTCTTAACATGAGCAGCTGATCAAGACATGTCAAGTGACGTTCTTTCTTATATAAAACCAAGGAAGCGGCTAATATAACGACACGGGTGATTCAAACAATTCTCTCAAAATGATTTTAAAAACAAGAGATTGGGAACATGAAGAAAGATCACTTATCAACCACATACTTCATTGTGCCACTTTAACAGAATATTTAACTCCTTCCCACTGGAGGAATTTTTTGTTTTGGACTCCACTACCCCCTTCCAAACCCCACAACTTTTTTATTTTTCCACTCTCAGAGTCATATGAGGTCTTAATGTTTGCAAAACACATTGTTCTTCATGTGGCTACTATTTAATATTCTGTAATATGGACTGTGAAGCTAGAAAAAAAAAATTCTGAATGGGGTGGATTTGAAGAAATCCACATTTGTGCATTTGTGCTACTTTCTTACGGGCTTCGTTTTTACGGCAGTGGGTTGCTGTAGTATCATTGTTTCTCACTGGGGAACCTCAAGCCTACTATGACCTATGTGATCAGGAAGTGAGAAGTGAGATCTTGGCACATTTCAGGGTGAACATGCATGTACGTGCTGGGAGAATGCACCCCTGGATTTTCTAGGAGAGTCTCCCATTCTGATCCCAGATGTATGATCTAGTGTATTTGGTGAGGAAATGGCTTCAGCCTGACGCTAGGTTCACACCTGCGTTCACGGTCTCCGTTCTATGGTTTCCGTCTTCTGCATGCCTAAAACACTCACCGCCGCGAAACCGGATTTTTTTATCCGGACACAGAGTACTGCATGTCCGACTCTGTGTCCGGATTATAAAACCCGGTTTCGCGGCGGAGAGCGCAAAACGCTCACCGCCGCGCACGGCCGGACATCTCTCTCACCCATTCAAATGAATGGGTGAGAAAGACTCCTGTAGGTTTCCGTCTCCTGCCTCTGTTTTAGGCAGGAAACGGAAACCTCAAGTACGGACACCTGGGCGCAGATGTGAACGAGCCCTGAGGAGGCCACACCAACACAGCTGGTGGAGAGAGTGCTACTGGACAAGTACACCAGATAGCTTCCACTTAAAATTCAGCGTTGGGTTGGACAATTGGGACCTACAATGGTTGACCAGCTGGTATATTTGATGGAACGATACTGAGTCACCGAGGAGCTACTGCAGACGGCTCCCTGACCAGTTACCCAAAATAAGGGTAAGACTGTGCCAACTAATGTGAGGGTGAGGAAGGTTGTGATGGGGGGACGCTCAGAGGGGGAACAGGCAGATGGAACTGTGAACTCAGAATGGAGACCCATATGGTCTCAGATGTTGGCGGTGCCATGAACTGGCTCATACTGCTGCATACTATGCCCTGACAACTGAGCCCATGGACAGCAGCAGTTCTAGGCGGGTGTCCCTGTTTTTTCAACACGCTTGTTCAGCAAAAACTGCATCTGAACCACAAATGTGTACTGTGACTGTAGCAGAGTGTACTTGCTCTCCTGGACTGCACTGTACAGTGGACAAACTATTAGGGTCTTGTGCATACATGGTGAAACTAGGGAGTATCCTATTGCAGAGGTCTCCATAACAACTACCTCTGGCACATCTTCTAACAAAGTAGGCATGGTTAAGTCCCTGTCCAATACTGTGATCATAGGGAGGGATTTTCCTCTGTTTTGGGATATGTGGAAAAAGCAGAAGTCACCATGTCCTGAAAATGTGAATGTTGATAATGTCTTGCCTAAGGTTAACCCTGAACTTTTTGATCCTGACAGGGAAACACCAGCTGTAGGGGTGATCCAAGATGGCAATGATTTTTCCCTGTGTGTGTTAGCTACTGATGCTGAAGGTCAGGAGGGAGTTCCCAAGATGCCGGAGCTCGAAGTGTCCTGTGACAATTTTGGGACTGCTCAAATGAGAGATTCTAATCTGGCTCATGCCAGAGAAAACGTAAAAGTGGTAAACAGTGAACCCCAGTATCCAGGAGCTGATAAGGAGTTCCCCTATATGTCCATGAACCAGGACCTACTGCATAGGGTGAACCAATACAGGGAGAAAGTGTTGATCAATTGGTGGTGCCCCAGCCATATCAAAGGGAAGTGTTAGATTTAGCACATAAGCAAGTGTTAGAACACCTGGGGTACAAAAAGACGAAAGCATTTCTATTGGTCAGGAATTGATAAGCATATCCAAGAGTATTGTAACTCCTGCCCAGAGTGTCAACTAACCGCTCCTGTGTCACACTTCAGGAGTCCTTTGGTACCCCTGAGCATTATAGAGGTACCCTTTGAAAGCGTGGCCATAAAAGGTGGTAAAGTCTGCTAGGGGGCATCAGTATATACTAGTGGCGTTAGATAATGCAACATGATACCCTGAGGCTGTGCCCTTGAGACATACTTTGGCTAAGTTAATTGCCAAGGAGTTCCTTTATATTTTCTCTCGGACAGATATACCCAAGGAGGTCCTGACTGACCAAGGGACTCCTTTTATGTCCAAGGTAATGAAAGAAATGTGTAAAGCTCCAGAAACATTTATTTAGAAAAAAAAACAGGAAAATAAATAAAGGGCTAACTGTAAAATATATCCCCACAGCGGCTTGTTCCTCCTTCTAAAACAACCATGGGACTCACCAGTTTGCGCTCCCTCAACCGTCTGATGTCATGTTCCTCTGGCCTCTTTTGAGATGTCACACCTTACTAGTACTCATACTACCGGCACCTTGCACGTTTTGTGACTCCACAGTGGCTGTTTACTACCTCTACCACTTAACTACTTATTTCCCTGCTCTCTGGCAATCCCATAAGATAATGTTCTACTACTAAGGTGACTCCTTGTCTAGAAGCCTGTATCCGAGTCCTTCTTTACTCACATCACACAGTTACCACATAAGGTGTTTCCTTTGTTGCCTGCTAGATTTCCATGATATTAATTTATGTATTAGCTGCTGATAGCCACCACACCTATACTCACCAGTCAGACCGCTACTTTACCAAATACCTTATTAGTGGTATATTTTATATGCTAATTACCATCTCTATATAGGCACTGGCACCCATCTCTTATATTGCTTTGTTTATGGCCGAATCTCTTGGTCAGTGTTTCCTAACCTTTTCATACCAGGGCACCCCTACCAAATAAGACAAAGTTTTGATGTGTGTTCTTTTTAGCACAGACTTTGAACTTACATTTCGAACAAAAATTTGTAACTGCTTCACAACTGCAGTCTGTGAATGAACCCTTAGGCAACTGGAGAGGCCAAAAGCTGGAAACAATGGTGCAGGTTTATGAAAAACAGCATATTCAATGCCAGTTTCCACATCTATTGCACTGGCAGAGGGTGCACCTCATTTCGGAGGTGGGACACACCTTTACAAATCAGTCGCTCCCTTCATTGGGCCATCAACGATAAGAAATTTAGCTCAGCTCCCATGCCACACCCACACCAAATTTCCAAAAAATAAGATTTGTGCAGAAAATTTGCTACTTTTTTATGATGTATAAGACACAATAAATCTGCCCTATTGTAACAATAAGTGGAGCTAGAGCCCTCCTGTCACCCAATGTGGCCTAGAGACATCCAGAAAGCTTGAAACCTTTACAAAAATCTTCCTGAACACCCAATTTACCCAATGAGTGGTCAAAGTACAAAGTAAATCACAGTGAAAAAATAAAACCTCTCCTTAACACATTTAATTCCATAGTAAAACCCCTAATCACAAAAAAATTATCCTATTAATATTATAAATGTGAAATGTTTGTGAGTTTGTGACTTTGGATGTTCGGCTGTTTGGCGGTCAATCACGCAAAACCCGCTCCACCGATTTGGATGAAATTTTCCACAAACATAGTTAATACACCCGATTGCGCAATAGGCTACTTTTCAACACAATAACCCACATATGTTTTCCACACGAACCGCTCAAAAACCCAAATCACATCACCATCTCTGCATTCTCACACACTTTGGACCATAGCAAGCCCCTAAACTTCACATTACCCCCTACAGCCTAGCCCCTAACCCCACACACTCACATTGACCTATACTTTCACCCTCACCTTCACCATCCTGCAGGAGCCAACCTGATTCCCTCTCCGACACAGCCATCTTTGCCGACCCCCACCGCTGGGAGGATCCGCGGCACCGCCCACCACACTACTCCACAGGAGCATGCGTATTTTGCAGACATAAACAATGTGCTACTAGCACGCCACCATTTTGCGCCTCCACCTTAGCCCGCAGCATACGACATCCTTCCACCAGGCCGCAACAGTCCCCGACGGCGCTATCCCCCTCCCTGCTGCTGCCTCGGCACGATCCATCCACCAGGCCGACACTGGTAAGTGCACGTTACAATTCCAACAGTGCCAACACCTTACCCCTCTCCCTCACTGCCCTTTCGTTACACTTTTCCGAATACACCTCACACTTACTTGCAGCTCATGTCACCCCCCTTGCTACGGGCCATGCCACTCCTGTTCCTATGGCAACCGCCCGCCATAGCTGCCGCTGCCTTCCACACCACCGCTGACATTGCCTCTGCTCCCTGCCGGCATAACCCCTTATAGTACGCCGCATGCCGCCACTTGCCATCTGCCAGGTGCCCAGTAGCCCTATGCCCGCCATAGCCCTTCCCTGTCACAGTCGCGCATACACTGAGCTACCCCCGTCATGTCTCCGGATACTGCACACTTTCCGGCCCCCGCCACCTTCTCTTACCTGTCCCGCGACTCCCGTCTGTCCAACGCTGCGCGGAGGCATCCTCCTGTAGATCTCCGCCGCCGACATTGAGCTAGGCGGCCGCCGCGAGGGTTGCAATAGCAGCCGCTAGCTCGCCCACACACCTCCGTCTGGCCAGGCTGCTGCAGGCAAGGCAGTATAGCCTGCAAGAGCACTGGCACGGTTATGCAATGCATAGCAATACAGTAGTATTGCAATGCATTGCATACGACACCCCCTGCTGGTGTACAACAGTAGTGTTTTGCAAGCTGCTGCATGCAGCCTGCAAACCACTTTAGCATTAACCATACATAAAAAAAAAAAATTACTTTCAAAACACACACATTTCCTATCCCCGCCTCCAAAATCGCCCACTAAACATTACGCCTGCATACACTCATACTATTATGCAATGCATTGCAATACATTACTATTGCAATGCATTGCATTATTCAGCACACCCCCTGCTCTCCTTCACACCCAATAAAAGCCCATGCATTTGCTGAAAATACACCCCCACAAATACACATATAAGGGTACATTCACACGGCGTAACGCGCTGCTCAACGTTACCGGGGCGTTTATGCCACATTTGCACGGCGCTATTTACGCTGTGCATTTAGGATCGCCTGTACGCGACGTTAACGCCATCATACATGCAAACGTAAAACACGCGCAGCGCCGACACATACACACTACCGTAATGCGCCGCTCAACGTTAAAATAAGCACCAAATGACTGCCGCGTTACACAGTTTCAATGGACCCTAACAATAACACTCACATTCATAAAAAATACGTTCAACAAAAAAGCCTGACGTTTTCTCTCAATTACCCAACATTCATATCCCATACCTTTTACACAGGAATCAAATTTCACCCGTGCCTCTATTCACACACTTCTACAATCACCGCAGACGAAGTCGCGGGTAGCAGCTAGTTTACCATAAATTCTAAACCAAGAGTATAATTTAATTGGTGATGTGATCTTCAATTAGATCATAAATTTGTAAAATAGTAACTACCGGTAATTATCCATGATAGATCAAATGATCATATTACTCATATATACTGGATAACATAAAATGGCACCATTTCAAAAGTCACAATTACAGCCTGATACATTTTTCCCCAGCTGAGCTAAGGTTTCAAAGGGACAAGACTATATTAGTACAGCTGGGTAATACTTCATTAAAATATACTGTATATACACAATATACCAATCCAATGATTCATAAAGGGAATCAATGTATATGTATCAACACATAGGGCTAATGACTGTCCTCATAGTTCTGTCTCATTGAGTATAAGACACAATTGTATAGGAAATGCACTCTATTCTCTTAAATAACAATGCTATAATACTGACACTTATTTCTCCTGCAAAAAAGTAGGAGTGGGTTGGCTTGATAGCACCATCTCCATCTTCTCAACTACCAAGGAGCCAAAAACCTAGTCCCTCCTCTCCATGTGCCAAACAATCTGGTATCAAGAAGTGACAGGTGGAAGAGACTATCCGCCTCTATCCTTAAATACCCCTTTACCACATACCTCAGACAGGTATCAGACAAATTAGTTGGCTGACAGCTATTCCTTCCAAACCCCCTTCCCTCTCCCCCTCTCTAATAAATTAGTATCTTTTGGACTTTTCTAAACTAGAAGAGTCAGTGTATGCAGTCTGGTCATAGATGTTAAGGTGCTATAAAAATACTTTAATTGGTCAAACATTAACAAAGAAAGAGCACAATATGAATATACACATTTAGAAAACAAGCAACCAATAGTCATCAGATTATTATACATCATACACATGAATAACAAACTATTATAGGGAATATTATTATAGGGAACCAGTCTGTGGTTGTTCACCTCGCCAAACCATTATCAGCACCTCATTGTGCCTCTCGTATGTTACCCCCAATATCTTTGCAATGCCAGCCTACTGCCACCATTCCCTGAAAAATTACATTTTATTCTGTATGTAAATGAGGCCTTACAAGTTGAGGAAGTAAAGAGCTAATTGAAGAACCTCTCCAAGCACCATTCTGTCCCCTCCACTGCCAGTCACCTTCTTGAGCACCAGTCTGGCAGGTGCTGTAATGTTAACAGGGCTAAGGGACATCAATCCCAGTTAAAGGGATCCTATCATTCAAACGCATTTTTTATGACTAACTCATTTGCATACCGACAAAAACCGGGAATTTGGGCAAACGGCAGCACGGAGAAGACAACAAAAGGTAGGAAAAGAATAGCCTTTCTTAAGGCTATTCTGACCTGTTAGTCATAAAAAAAAATGCGTTTGAATGATAGGATCCCTTTAAGGGTTGGGTAGGGGTCTGCAGAATGTGACTTTTTCTACTAGTTTCCACAGCCTTGACTTGAAGGCCCTAAATTGGATACAGCCTATATTTTTTAGTGGATGGAACCAGCAGACTTGCATTATAAAGACACCAGAGAACAGATAAGAGGTATTATCAGCTCCTGATGGTGGGGCACTACTTGTAACATTTAAAGGGAACCTTACAAACTGTTAACATTTCCTTAACTTATATTTGGCCTTTCATATTCATATTTCTATTAAAAAATATTGAGAACATTCAGCCTTCCAATCCTGTTCAGGTTCTGGCTGATGAAAGGGAAAAGATTGCTGAGTAATTTATAACATACATAAAGATATTAAAACAAAGTTGAATCAGTTCCAAAATCTAAAACAGTAACTCTTGTGTTTTGTATGCCATATCCTCCTGAACCACAGCAGTATTAAAAAATATCACAGTGTCATCAGCTTCAGTCCAGGGGACCAACTTTCTACCATAGTCATCTTGACAAAACTTGCAATGCTTTGCATCATTTTATTATAGGAGAACACAAAAGGCATCATGGAATGGTAATAGCAAACATAAATGGAATTCACCCAAAATAGTCATTTTCATCAGCTTCAGCTTAAATGCTTTTACAACTTGTTTTTCCAGTTGTTTTTTTTTTTTTTTTTACAAAAGTGCAAACTCTTATTAGCCATATTAATAGTTAGGTAAATGTCCAATATCCTTTTACCGATTTAATCGCCTCCTTAAACTTTCAGTAATTTCTTCACTGACATCTTGCAAAGCCAGCACACTTGCTTTAGATGTTGTTGGGTTATATGAAATAGTCATTATTCCACAATAGTCAGTAAGCATCCTCTGACACGTATGAAGGCCATCTAAAAGCTTAGTCTGCTGGCTAGGATCCCTTTTCAGCTTTTTCATTTCAGGCACTGAAAATCCTATAAGTTCTGTAAGGACATCATTGCTGAAGTCAACGTCAAGGTATCCAGTACCATCCGATATCTTTGCTTTTATACTCCACATGCCACTATTACTGGTAAGATTTCCATTTAAAGTCACAATAAAGGATTTCAGCTTCACACATTTGACAGTAGTACTTGGGTAAGACAAGACAGTTGACAAGTAGGTAAATGGAGGAAGGTCTAGTTGACCAGAGCTTACTACAGGTATTGATGTTTGATTAGTAGATGAAGTATTGGTAGTGATGGCTGTAGAAGAACCTATTCTTGAAGATGAAGCAACAACTGTAGAAGAAATTATACTTGTAGATGAAGTAATGGCCGTCGAAGTAACTATTATTGCAGATGATTTGTTTGTGATCTCAGGTTCCCTCATTGCCATCTCTTCTAATTCCCTCTGAATTTCTTCTTCTAAAAATAAATCATCATCTAAATCATAAACCTCATCCACATTACTTGCTTGTATAGGTTCTGAGGCTGTGATTGGTGCTTGTCTAATACTGGTGCGATTGGTGCTTGATACTGGTGTTTGCTGGTGTTCCATATATGAGATACTTGAGCTGTGATGTGAATTTTCACTTCTACTATAATAGCCGCTTTCCGGAACTGTATTATTGTTTATGGAGAATTCCTCGTTCTCATTAAGACCTGCAAGCAGATCTTCATCTGATAAGTCAATGGCTTGAGCACTTATCTCTTGCGGTCTTGTAGTAGCCTCATGTTGTACTGTTGTTCGCTGTGGCAAAGGCTCTTCCTCCACACCGATCAATCTTGAAAGAACTTTATCTTGTGCATATTCCACCACAAGAGCTTCTACTTCACCACCAAGGACTTTCACATTCTCCGGTTTAAGGAGAAGTACACCCAGACGGCAAGTTATGGTACCTTGTAACAGGATTTTTGTTCCTGGTGGAAGCCCAGCATGAAGCAATGGTACAGTTTGGTATTCCATTCCCTGGATGTTTTGAACGCCATCTGTTAACTGTAGCATGAGCATTCGAGATGGTTTGGATTCCCATGAATGTTGTGTTGCCTGTGTTGTAGCTGTAACCTGGTCATTCATATTTTCTCTTCCTCTCAATTTCTGCAGTTGAGAGTATGCAGGAAGGCTGACATCAACTAAGGAATCTATCTGTACTGCATAAAAGCCAGAGAGTTCAAACTTTAGGGAATCCAAGATAGCTGTGGGTAGAACTTGGTGTTGCAAATCTCTTAAATTAGTGAGCAGCCATTGTTCAAAAACTTGTTTATTGACTACAGCCTGGGACAAAGAGGAACCCTGATTTTCTTCTTGTATCCAGTTAATGCAAGCTTCTAACCACAGATCTGGAACTTTAATATGCCAGGTCGATAACAGCCATGTTTTCACTCTATTAGCACACGCACTCATTTTGAAGCCTAGGGAAAAACAAAAGACATATAAGGCATTTTCTCTAAATAACGAGATTTCAAAACCATATGAATTCTATTCCTTAACCCCTTCCCGCCGATGGCATTTTTTGATTTTCGTTTTTGACTCCCCTCCTTCTAAACCCCATAACTTTTTTATTTCTCCGCTCCCAGAGCCATATGAGGTCTTAATTTTTGTGGGACAATTTTTTCTTCATGATGCCACCATTAATTATTCTATATAATGTACTGGGAAGCAGGAAAAAAATTCAGAATGGGGTGGATTTGAAGAAAAAATGCATTTCTGCGACTTTCTTACGGGCTTTGGTTTTACGGCGTTCACTGTGCAGCCAAAATGACATGTCCACTATATTCTGTGTTTCGGTACGATTCCAGGGATACCAAATTTATATGGTTTTATTTACATTTTGACCCCTAAAAAAAAATTCCAAAACTGTGTTAAAATTTTTTTTTTCTAAAAGTCGCCATATTCCGACGGCCGTAACTTTTTTATACATAGGTGTACGGGGATGCATAGGGAGTCTTTTTTTGCGGGGCCGGGTGTACTTTTTAGTTCTACCATTTTCGGGAAATGTTATTGCTTTGATCACTTTTTATTCAAATTTTTATCAGAATTAAAACAGTGAAAAAACGGCGGTTTGGCACTTTTGACTATTTTTCCTGCTACGGCGTTTACCGAACAGGAAAAATATTTTTATAGATTTGTAGAGCGGGCGATTTCGGACGCAGGGATACCTAACATGTATATGTTTCACAGTTTTTAACTACTTTTATATTTGTTCTAGGGAAAGGGGGGTGATTTGAACTTTTAATACTTTTTATATATATATTTTTTTTTTTTGCATTTATTAGACCCCCTAGGGGTGTTGAACCCCAGGGGGTCTGATCACTAATGCAATGCATTACAATGCTAATGCATTGCAATGCATTGCAAAAAATCATCATCTCTTTTGCAGGCTGCATAGACCAGCCTGCAAAAGAGAGAATTTGCAGACCGGCTGGGAGCCTTTAACAAGGCTCTCGGCTGTCATGGCAACATGACGTCGGCCCTGGAGCATGCTCCAGGAGCCGGCGATCCCTGCCAAAATGGCGGCGCCCATGCGCCGCCGGGAAAATGGCGCCTCCGGCGCCTTTGACAGCAGCGCCGGAGGGGTTAATGCCTCCGATCGGTCCGGGGACCGATCGGAGGCATTAGAGCCGGTTGTCTACTGCTTAAAGCAGTAGACACCCGGCGGCTATGACGGCCGCCCGGCTCCCGGGCGGTCGCCATAGTAACAGACCCGACACGCGCCGTACTATTACGGCGCATGTCGGGAAGGGGTTAATAAAAGCGATTTCCAGAATCATAGAATCAAAAGAATGCAGCAGGGAAGGATGAGAAAATAAAAATGCGTCCTCTTCTCCCACAACAGTGCCAATAAAAAGCACACATTGTCCCGCAAAAAATAAGCCCTCAACCAACACTGTCAACCGAAAAATAAAAATGTTACGCCTCTCAGAAGATGGCGATGCAAAAAACATTGATTTATGTCCCCAAATGTGTTTTTGTTCTGCAGAATTAGTATCACATAAAAAAATAACATAAATGAGGTATCGCCGTAACCGTACCGACCCGCAGAATAAAGGGAACATGTTACTTTTACTGTACGCTGCATGGCGAAAAATTAAGGTAAAACTCAATACCGGAATTGATTTTTTTTTTCTAAATACAGCAAGAAAGAGTTAATAAAATGTATTCAGTAAGTTGTAGGCACCCAAAGATGGTGTCATTACAAAATGCATCTCATCCCGCAAACAACAAGCCCTTATATGGCCACGTCACCAGAAAAATAAAGAATTTATAGCCTCTACCAACGTGAAGACAAAAAAACACCAAAATCGCCAAATCATTAGAACACAACTGGCTGCGGCAGGAAGGAAATATATAAGCTGTGCAAGCGTATATCAGGGGACACCCCAGATTTACAGCTTATGAGTGAAAAGACACCAGTAGTGACCCCCAGAGTGACACCCCCAAACATAGGAGCTACTGGGACATAGTAGGGAATGTGGTGTTTGCAATGTTCTCCGCACAGCTTATATATTCCCTCTTCACCATCCGCTGTGCAGTCACGTCTGGGATACTAATACTCACTACACCCCCTGATAAATTCTTTGAGGGGTGCAGTTTTCAAAATGGGGTCACTCCTTTGTGGAATCCACTTTTCTGGTACCTTTACAGGCTCTACAAACATGACATTGCATCCAGATACCAAACATCAAAATCTGTACTCCAAAAGCCGCATCGCGCTCCTTCCCTTCTGCGCCCTGCTGTGCACAAACTGCAGTTTATGCCACATGTATGACACTGGTGTACCCGGGATAACGGACGTAATGTCATATGTGGGTATAAACTGATATTAGGGCACAGCTGGACACAGAAGGGAAGAAGGGTTATTGGGTTTTTGGAGCACAGACGGTTTGGTTTTTGGATGCCATGACACTTTTGTAGAGCCAGTAAGTGGAATCGCCTGATATGTGACCTTATTTTGGAAACTACACCCCTGAAGGATTTATCCAGGGGTACAGAGAGCATTTTTAACCCCCAAGTGTTGCTATAACTTATTATCCATAAATGAATACGAAGCTGATTGTGAGAGGTGAAAATGACCATTTTTCCAGGAATACGTCATTTCAGTGCGCAATATGTTATGCCCGCCTTGTATCAGAGATGAACGCTCTAAAAGCTGTTGTGCCCGGGATACCCCCTACCAGTTTTTGGAGAGTCTCTGCTGACATAAGTCAGGCACAACATATTGGCACTGAAATGGCGAATCTCTGGAAAATTTTCATTTTTAACTTCTCATTATCAGTTGCGATTTCATTTCTGGAAACTAAATAAATGCAACACTCAAGGGTTAAAAATGCTCCCTACGCCACTTGATAAATCCCATGAGTGGGCTAGTGTCCAAAATAGGGTGACATGTCTGCAGATTCCACTTTATTGGCAATTCAGGGGCTTTACAAAAGTGACGTCCAAAAATCTGCCATCCAAAAGCCAAATAGCGCTCTTTCCATTCTGAGCCCCGCCATGTACCCATATAGCAGATTATGGCCACATATGAGGTATTGCCGTGTTCAGGAGAAATTGTTTAACAAACTGTGGGGGGCTTTTACTCCTTTAACCCCTTTTGAAAATGAAAACTTTGGGGATAAAGTGACATTTTAGTAATTTTTCATTTACACATCCCAATGTTAGTAAAATCTGTGAAACAACTGTAGGGTCTAAATGCTGACTATACCCCTTGATGAATTCTGTGAAGAGTGTAGTTTCTAAAATGGGGTCACTTTTGGGGGTTTCCATTGTTTTGGTACTCTAGGGGCTCTGCAAATGAGACAAGGCGCCTGAAAATTATTCCAGTAAAATCTGCTGTTCACACACCCAGTGTCGCTCCTTCCCTTCCATGCGCTGCCGTGTGCCCAAAAATCAGTTTACACCCACATGTGGGGTATTTCTGTGTACGGGAGAAATTGCATAACAAAATCTGAGATGCATTTTCTCCTTTAACCCTTTGTGAATGTGTTAATTTTAGGTCTAAATGAATGTATTAGTGAAAAAAAATGAAATGTCTAATTTTCACCGCCATATTATTTTTATTCTTATGAAATGCTTAAAGGGTTAACAAACATCCCAAATGCTGTTTTGACTAATTTGAGGGGTGTAGTTTTGAAAATGGGGTGATTTATGGGGGTTTCTATTATATAGGCCTTTATAATTCCTTTCAGAACTGAAGTGGTCCCTAAAAAATTAGTTTGGGGAATTTTCTTGTAAATCTGGAAAATCGCTGTTACACTTGTAAGCCTTGTAACAACCTAAATAAATTAAAAGACAATCAAAAGATGATGCCGATATAAAGCAGAGATATTGTAGATAATATTTATTCATGTATTTGGATGGTATGACTATTTGCCTGAAAAGTAGAGAATTTCACATTTTGAAAATTGCAATTTTTTCCAAATTTCCTAGTTTTTTTTATAAATAAATACAAAAATATTGATTAGTGTTTACCACTAACATGAAGTACAATGTGTTACGAGAAAACAATCCCAAAATCACTTCTGTAAATTAAAGCGACTCAAAGTTATTGCTATTTAAAGTGACACATGTCAGTTTTGAAAAAAGAGGCCTGGTCTTTAACGCACTTCTGGGCCTGGTCCTTAACCGGTTAAGCATGCAGGTATTTTTTTCTCTAGCTCTCCCCTTTTCCAACTCTAGGACATCCTTTCTATGAACTGGTGCCCAGAACTAAATTGCATATTCCAGATGGGGCTGCACCATTGATTTATATACTGGCAATATCACATCCCTGTTATGCAAGTCCATACCCATTTTAATACATGACCATATGTATATTTCAGGTGACTACCTCTTGAAGCTCATCAAGAGAATGCCAAGAGTGTACAAAGCAATAATCAAAGCAAAAGGTGGCTACTTTGAAGAACCTAGAATATAAGACATATTTTCAGTTGTTTCACACTTTTTTGTTAAGTATATAATTCCACATGTGTTAATTCATAGTTTTGATGCCTTCAAAATCTGTTGTGAATCTACAATTTTCATAGTCATGAAAATACAGAAAACTCTTTGAATGAGAAGGTGTGTCCAAACTTTTGGTCTGTACTATACAAGTTCCCAGGTCCTTCATCAGCGACTCCCCTAGCATTACTCCCCCTAGGACATATTTTGCATTTGGATTATTTTTACCCAAATGCATAACTTTACATGTATCCACATTGTACCTCATCTGCCATGTGGATGCCCAAGTCTGCTTGTGACCTATGTACATCTTCTATGGACTGTAGTGCATTGCACAGCTTGTTATGTACTTTACTTCAGTTCTTTACAATTCTGGTAGACTGCAGTATGTGGTGTGCATAAACAATACTAAGAAATAAATTACGTTTTGGTTGAGGCTAGGTTCACATCTGTTTTCAGGTTTCCATTTAGGGGGTTTTCTTGGGTACCCCCGAACGGAAACCTCATCCATTTAAAAATAATAGTTACCCCCTGAAACCTGCGGACCCCATAGACAATAATGGGTACGAGTGGTTTCCGCCTGAAGAGGGTGAAAAATGTGGAGAGAAAAGCATTTTTCAAGCAGAGAAGGGAATAGAATACCCATACGGAGAGCCAACGCTGGTGTGAACTCAGCCTAAGCTGGTTACCAAACTGGACAAATGCTATCTGTCTGCACAACAATAGTCGCAGACTCAAGGCTCAGTTACCCGAACCTTAAATGAAGTTACCTCAAAATATCAAAACCAGACACACATATTAGACAAGAAAACTGGACAAAGAAGTGACAGAACCAAAAAAAGTACAAAATCCTACAAAAAATAACCAATATTTATAAAAATATACAAATTTATAAATAAATAATAAAGACAAAAAAATTAATAATGACAGCAGAGCAGATGAAATATGCCAAAAAGGACAAAGACATCAGAGATAATAATAAGATCTTGGGCAATAAAATAGTCAAGTATAATGCATCCTATATATAGGCTACTACAAAAAATAAAAAAAAAAATTAAAAAATCGGACATAATACACATAATGAGTAGAGATGAGTGAATAGTATTCGATCGAATACCTCGCTCCCATAGGAATGCGTGTAAGCGGCCGAACACAAAGGGGTTAAGCGCAGTGAATATTCTATGCGCTTAACCCCTTGGTGTTTGGCCGCTTACATGTATTCCTATGTGAGCAAGGTATTCGATGGAATACTATTCGCTCATCTCTAATAATGACCCAAAAGAATGGCTCAAGAAATGGCTGAATAAACTGACAATATACACTGCAAACTATGATGTGAAGTAAATAATATCGAAAATCACAACACATACCTCAGTATAGACACATGCACTAGTACATGGCTAATCAGAATAGCAGAACAGACTGATGTGAATAAATATATAATTAAGTATATCACATGTTACAGTGTAAAAACACCAATTATTACAGTCTGCAGCACACAATTACATATATACCACACTGTAATATTGTAACAACTAAATAATGCACACTGATATTGTATGCAAGAGTCACAGCAGCAGAAAGAGTAATGAAATACTTGTGGTATATAGATGGTCAGTATAGTAAACAAAGAAGAAAGAAAACACCTTGGCCAGAAGGGTCATACAAAAAATATACATAAGAACATACCTGTAGTCATGGTAGACAGCCTAATAGCCCAAGAATAAGATAAGAAGAAACATGTAAACATGTACCGCACCCCTTAGTTACCCCATGCCCCAGCAACTGCATTCCCATAGCAGAAGATATCTACATACCGTATATACTCCAGTATAAGCCGAATTTTTCAGCACAGTTTTTGTGCTGAAAAAGCCCCCCTCGGCTTATACTCGAGTCAGCAAAAAAAAAAATATTATTTTTTATTTTTCTATGACCAGCTGCAGTATCAATGTATAGAATCTCCCATAAAATAGTGGGGGGGAAAAGAAGCTTTAAAAACATTAAAAGTTCTAAATCCCTCCTTTCCCTAGAATACATATAAAAGTAGAAAATGACTGTGAAACACATACACATTAGGTATCCCTGTGTCTGAAAGTGCCCGGTCTACTGAATATAGGGTATCTGCAGTGCTCCTGTTCCATCGGGAAGGGGTTAATAGGAGCACCGCAGATACCCTATATTCAGCCAGGATGAATTCCAAGTGGGGGACGAAAAAACAGTCCTCAAGCTCAGGGAAGGGGCAGACAGACAACCAAAACACCCCCTCCCCTTTCCCAGCACCTACTGCACCCAAAAACTCCGCCCATTTTAATTTTTTAAATTTTCCAGAAGCTGCTGCATCTCCCCCCTTGGCTTATACTCAAGTCAATAAGTTTTCCCAGTTTTTTGTGGTAAAATTAGGGGCCTTGGCTTATATTCGGGTCGGCTTATACTATATACGGTACATTTGATTCCACAAAAGTAGAATATTATTCTACAAATAATATGCACAGTAAATGTATATGACATTACACAGGTTTGTATAGAACACTAAGGCATCATGCACACAACCGTGCGTAATTTGCAGTCCACAAAATAAGGTTTATTGTTCAATTTTTGCAGTCTATGCGTTATTAGTGTGTTTTCAACATCTGATGTTATATGAAACAACAAAAACACTATCAATAGGTGTCAGAAAGGCAGTATCATGCAGGGAGTGTCAGAGCTCCAATCAGAAGCTGCCATTGTCAGAGCTTAGAATCACACCTCTTCCTTGACACCACCCTCTTGACATCACAGAGCCTTAAAAGGGTTTTCCCATCTCACTGTTTCAGCAGTTTGCCTGTTGTCTCTTCTTCTCACTAGCTGTATTTCTCCCCCCCCCCCCCTTCCCTCTTGCTGAACGGGACACTGAAGTATCACAATACATATACAGATCAGATAATAGGCACATGCTTATAGAGAATGGACTCGGCTTTATCAGCAAACTGCAATCAGCTGAATTGAATGTCCTGCCAGCAGAGCTATAGATAACAGTGAGAGCAGTGAGTGATGTCACTTGTCCTATCTCACAGGTCCGTGGTTATATAAACCCTGTGTAAACAATGGGAGGAATAAGTTCACATAGCAGGCAAACAAAGCAGCATTTCTAAAGCAATATTTTTAGGAAAGGTCTTCAATGTACATAAGCTACCAATATAGATAGGATCCTTGAGCTGGGACAAAACCTTTAATAGCACCAAACCTACCAGCATTGATTGTTGAATAAAAGTTGGGGCTAGAGAAAATATTAAATAATTTAATAAGTTGGACTTGATGGAGGTGGTAAACAGTCCTATTTAACCACTTCAATACCAGGCCAATTTCCTATCCACACACATTTAGGTTTTTTTTTGTATGTGCGACTTTGAGGGCTATAACATTTTTCTCATTAGCATTATTCAATTAATGCTTCTTTCTTCGGTGACACATAGGGCTTTATTTTTATGTTGTTTTTATTTTTGCATGTTTTTTTAATTTTTATATCCAGTAAAATATAAACAAAAGAGGAGGGAAAAGAAGTCTGTTTTTCACTTTTCTTTATTTAATAGCCATTAAATAAAAGTGTTGCAAAAAACCTTTTTTTAAATACTTATTCCTCTTCTTTACGGTATTTTTATCTTGTACTGTGTTGTCGGGGGTGGGGCTAGAAACTGTAATAAGGGAGTGTTATTGGCATATTATTTTTTTTTTTCTTAATTCTTTTTTTTTTAAATTACTTTTCTGTTTATTTTATTTATTTACATTGTGTTCCCATTAGGTCATAATAGACCTTTAGGGACATCTGATCACTGTTTTGTTTTTTTTTGGTGGGAGTGGGCTGATTTGATGTGAACATAGCCCAACAACGATATAATTATGAAGTGCCATACAGGACAGCATTAGCACCTGCTGAAGTTTTCCAGCAGCATAACCAAGAAACAAACAAGTACCCGAGCACAAGATACTTTACCAGTGGAAACAGGCCTTTAATGTACCCCAAATTGTAGTAGTTCAAAGCACATCAAAACGAACACTGGACTCTAACATGGTCTTGATATTTTGCCTCATGAGCAACATTTGTATGCTTTTTAAATAAACAAAAGTATAGTTTGCACGCACAAGCATTGCTTTTATAACATCTGTTCATGAATGTATTTTGTACATATGCATATAGGTGACTTGTGCCCTTCTCCAGCTTCTACGAATCAGCGATCATACAATACCTTTGTGTGGGAGGCATAATAAAGCAACAATTTATGCTAGATTACTAAATGATGCAATGTCAGACAAGCCAACAATGTCTGAACAGCTGAAATCATTTTTCCATCACATCGGAAATCCTGGTGACATTTGCTTAGACTGTCTGTTATGCGACTCAGGCGATATGGAAACCAAGGGTGTTTCTTCACATTTCCCAGAGCCAAGGCTACTGCTGCAGTACTCGCAACCAATTAATGCTCTGCATCCCTGTTGCAATGGCAACCAGAGCAAAATGCCTGGCAGCGGGAGGAGGGTCGCCTTTGCTCACTGACTTAAAGCTACTAGAAGATGTGATGATTAAGGTCATAGCATTATAGGCCATTATTTGATCAATAGAAATATATCAACAGTGATCTCCCATTTCTGTCGCTAGGGCAAACCTTTATAAATGAGGAAATGTGCAAGATGTCCTTATAAAGCTAAATTAGTCACTGACCTTACTAACACAGACAACATGCAACATATGAAATCGAGCAGAATGGACAGGGAAGCGGTAACGTATGCTACCCTACAGCACTTGTACCGTATTTTCCGGACTATAAGGCGCACATAAAAACCTACGATTTCCTCAGAAATCGTAAGTGCGGCTTATATATGGATGGAAGCGGCGGCAAAGTCTGCGTGCCGCTTCCATACATACATAAAAGGCACCGTAAGGGTGCATTCACACTACAGAACGCCGGCGTGTATCACAGCCGTACACGCCGGCGTGACAGCAGGGCTGCCGGACACTTCCTATTCATTTCTATGGGAGCCGGCATGCGAGCGCTCCCCATAGAAATGAATGGAAAAAAGCAGTCCATTCATTTCTATGGGGAGCGCTCGCATGCCGGCTCCCATAGAAATGAATGGGAAGTGTCCGGCAGCCCTGCTGTCACGCCGGCCTGAAACAGAACGTGAAACTTACCGAGCAGTGCAGGGCGGGCATTCAGGCCTCCTCTTCCTCCGATGTTCCGTCCTTCTCCTCCGGCGCTCGCTGATAATGGCCGGGGCGCATGCGCAATATCATAATGCTTTTACTACGGCTACGCATGCGCCCAGGCCATTATCAGTTAGCGAGCGGCGGAGGAGGAGGACGGAACATCGGAGGAAGAGGAGGCCTGAATGCCCGCCCACCCTGCACCGCTCGGTAAGTTTCACATTCTGTTTCAGGCTTTTATTTTAAAACGGGGGGAAGGGGGGGGGGTAGTTTAATATGACTTTTACGGTTGGGCTCTATCAGCATGATTTTGCTGATAGAGCCCCTCCTCGCCTGCCGAGCGCTTCCAATAGAAGCGGCTGGCACGCGGGGGGTTAAGCGGCCGCTGGAAAAGTCTGCCTGCCGGCACTTTTTTTATAACATATAATGCGCACCGGACTGCGGCTTATAGTCCGGTGCACCTTATATATGAACCGAGACGGACTATAAGGCGCTCATGGGCAATGCGGCTTATAGTCCAGTGCGCCTTATAGTCCGTAAAATACGGGAAGTGCACAAGAGAGCTCACCTCATTTTGCCACTACCTATCTTCCCATTTACTTCTACTTGATGCCATTTAGTGGGTTGTGTTTAGTGTTACAAAAGAACACTGAGGTGGTATCATTTCCTTTACAACAGAAACACGTTTTGTACAAGGCCCTTTCATGCCTCGAGTCCCAATCCGTGCCTCGCCCACCTCATTCTGTGGATGTGGGTATTGGAGGATGGGCTGAGGTGGTACAACTTCGCCCAGCTGATTTGCTAAAACATATCAGTGAGACCACAACCTCTTAATAGATCTTGTGGCCCGTTTGTCAATCGGGCAAATTTATTAGACAATACGCCTTATGGATGATCTAATTTAGAAGGCAACCATCCACATGGCCCCGAAGATTTTAGTACATAACTATAATTGTTTACCATCTGCATGGCACACAAAGTCCCTGTAGATCTCTGTTATGAGATCCTAAATCAGCATGTGGATTCTGCAACTGAATCAGAAATTCTTTTTTTCATGGAGGCATATTGGTTGAATCCAAAATACACAGTATGAATCTATCCTAAAGAGAACATGTAAATCCATATGCTGCGCTCTCTGCCCATTTCAGTGGTGTGCCAATTATGCATGTTCATTTCATAGAATTTGGCAGATTACGCCATATGCAAAGTAATAGGGAGAAATCCGCCAATCATAAATCCGCCTAACTCCTGCTTCATAGTGCTGGCGTTGTACAGCAAAGAATCACTGGTCATTTTTAGAAAATCAGCATGCCTGATAATACTTTATGCTGCCTGGCTCCCTCTGATGCGCATTTGATTGCGCTCCATCAAGACCTTTTGAAATGTCGGGCATGCACTGTAATGCTCCCTTCTGAGCGCTACTGCCCATGCCCGAGCGCCATTTTCTTGTGGACAGTGGAAGAAAGCACACAAGAAAATGGTGCTGGGGCATGGGCAGTAGCGCTCAGAAGGGAGCGCTACGGCGCATGCTCGACATTTCAATGTACAGGAGCGATAGGAGAGACGCTGGAAGCGGTTACACGGAGAGGAGGAGTAATTTTCGGAGCTCAAGCAAAAGAGGGGGCGGTTTGAGGGTATGACGCATGGGCTGCACGGAGGCTTGCAAGAACGCCCAGGGTGCACGGACAGGCTCATTTACATATTGGTTTTACCGGTATGTAATAAAAAACGGGGGGGGGGGGGGGGGAGTTTCTTTGAAAAAACAATTAGAAGCACCTGAATAGCCTTTTTAAAGGCTATTCAGGCATATGAATATCTCAAATGGCCAAATTCTAATGACAGAGCCCCTTTTAAATAATCTTGTATTGTGTTATTCAAATACATAGCAACATATATGACCGTTATTCATTATCCTATCATCACATATTTATTTGCAGTCAGTTAAAAATCACATCTGGTCTTTCACTTCCACTGAAGAAGGTTGTTACTGAAATGTCTGGCATCTTCTATGACACCTGGTGGCCTGTATTACGCTAGGTTCACACTAGCGTTCAAGTCTCTGTCCAACATTCCACTTAAAATGGGCAGAGAGAAAGATCTTGCAAGGAAGACTTTTCTCTCTGCCGCTTTCAGTGAAAAAACTGGGAGGACCACTTTATAGTCTATGGAGTTTGCAGGTTTCTAAGTGTAACTGCTTTTTAAGCATATAGGGTTTCCGTCTTTCAGTTCTCCAAGCAGACCCGATGGATGGGAACCCAAGTGCTAGCATGAACCTAGTGTTACATTGATGTCTATTTATTAGAGATGAGCGAGTACTGTTTGGATCAGCCGATCCGAACAGCACGCTCCATAGAAATGAATGGATGCACCAGGTACTTCCGCTTTGACGGCAGCCGGCCGCTTAACCTCCCACGTGCCGGCTATGTCCATTCATTTCTATGCGAGCGTGCTGTTCGGATCGGCTGATCCGAACAGTACTCGCTCATCTCTACTATTTATATATTTACTTAGTTGTCTCATCTATGTAAAATAAAATCTAACGCTATTCACCTAGGAAACAAGAGCGCCTGAAATATTCTTCTTATAGGTCAACAGCGTATGACTGCTACAAGTTCTGGCCTTTGTCATGAAGTCATGTTCACATAATGCTACTGTGGCAGCCTATTCAAGACACACTGGTGGAAAACAGTAGAAACTAAGGGAGCCTTCACATGGAGTAAACGCGCGAGTATTTTTGCAAAATACACGTGTAAAATAAGACTCCCATTGACTTCAATGATATTTTTTACACGTGTAAAAATACGCCTGTAAAATGTAATTGAAGTCAATGGGAGTCTTATTTTTACATGTGTATTTTGCAAAAATACACGCGCGTTAAATCCATGTGAAGGCTCCTTAAGCACCGCAGCGGTTTTAGGTAGTAAGGAGCTTTTATTTTTGTTTTTTTTTTAATAATCCTTTTCCCATGACCAAGTTTAATGTGAAACCAGACAACCAATATAAAAACTGGGGACAGAAAATTATAGAAAAGATAAACAATTGTGTGGGCTAGGGCTACACAGTGACATTGGCTGCGTGACGCCCATTACGTAATCAAAGATTGCCATGTCAGCTTACGACCTACAGGGTGCTGCAACTGCTATACCCAAAAAGATTGAGCACTGCTGCTTTTTTTGTGACTAGAAGCCACAGTCAAAATACCCCAGTGTTCACAGTGCAGCTCCATTCACTAAGGCCCGATTCACATCCGCGCTCGGGTTATGTGCTTAAAAAGAGGTCCGTGTAGTTTCTGTACTAAGCATTCGTAGAGAAAAGTGCTGCTTGCATGACTTTTGTCTCCGCATATTTTGTGCACAAACCACACGGACCCCATTATAGTCTATGGGATCCGCGGGTTTCCCAGGTAACGTTTTTTTTTTTTTTTTTTTAATGCATATAGCTTTACGTTCAAGGGGTCTCCTATGGAAACCCAAACGCAGATGTCAAGCGGGCCTTACATGGACGAAAGAGTCACGGGACAGCCCTGTGATCTTTGGTCAGGCAACAGAAGTCAGGCCATTTGCCATAGTCCTAGGGTTATCAAGTGTCCCCTGATAAAACCAAGTGCAGGGACCAAGGTGCTAGACCGTCAAAGTTTAGGCCACTTCACGATTTATTACACATCTTCTCCGAGTGATTCTGCTCCGTTATCAGATGTCTACACAACCAGGTCGTCCGATAAAGTACAACCGCCACGTGGTCAACTTTGCTCTATTTTCTATCCCTCACCTCCCGCTCCTATAATTGCATCACTCTTAATAGCTGCAGTGTATAGCTATACACCAGTTGTGATGAACAAGCATACATAGACTGTCTAACGCTGTACATGACCGGCTCCTGCTCGACACTCACCCGCTGGTTCACACGAGGCGCCAGCACACAGTGTCAGAGGATTGGACTACAAGGCCGCAGGCTGCGCAGGAACTCGCAGCATATCGCGAGATTTCTCCCCCTTCTCCCGATCCATTGTCTTGGCAACGGTTTTACTGGACTGTGCAGTAGAACATATGGAGAGCCATCCTTTATTGTTCTTATGCTGATCGATTAGACAGAGGTAGTGTGACCTCCCTCAGCGGCCATTGTAGCATTGCTGTCACGGTCATGTAGTATTACATGTTCATACGTTCTTACATTAGACACATATGATGGCCGGCGTGTCGTGGACATGCGCCACATTACGAGCCGCCGCTTTCATTTTCTCAGCCTTGCCAGAATTTCCTTTTCAACCAAGCTTGGGTAGCACAGTGCCCTGTTGGAAGATGTAGGCGGGGTTAACAATGATTGGCTTCTTCCTCAGCCAATCGGTTCGGTTCCCTTAGTGATCCTCCAATCACAGCTGGAGAACAGAGCCTTGCACTTATCCGTTCTGTAGGTTGCACCTTGTGTGGTTTCGTCTTGTGCTTCGGCCGCGCTAGTGGAGGGAGCTCGGGAGCGGCGGAGGAGCGAGGTGAGTGCGCTGAATAAACGATATAGTAGTGAGCAATGTAGACGTAGGCCTCGATGTGGCGCCCTTAGGCGGAGTACTGAGGGCCTATACGGCTGTTATTAGTGTGTGCGTCACTCTGTAGCCGGTAGAGTCTGACGCGGGGCTGTTCGTGCTTGACGGTGAGGGAGCGAATAACGGCCTCCACCTCGGGTTTTTCTATTGCTTGCACTAGGCCTGGGAAGCCGTGAAGGAGAGCGGTGTCGCCGTCACTAGGCGTTCGCTAGCCCATCCCCCTCCTTTTGCCGTTTCATGTACAGAGGAGTAGGGTTTTATAAGCGGTAGGTGACGGCGGAGCCTCTGGCACCGAGTGTGGTGGGTAATAATGGCGGGAAGGGTTACACCTGGGGACCGTGTGTTAGGGGTTTGTCGGTGTGTAATGTACTGTTGTCGGGCTAGTTAGAGTATTAGGCGGGCTTTGTATGCTTCGCAGCCGCCATGCTGTCTAGCCGTCTTCTCTCAGTCACAAAATGGCTGGTGGCGGAAGCTTGCGGCTGAGGGGCGGGGCCGCTGTGGCCGGTGTCCTGGAGGTAGCAGCGAGGAGACAAAGGAAGGAGCGGAGGCTCTATTGTCTGTGCTGTGTGTGTGGACAAGGTCATGCCTACAGTGTACGAGCTGCTTTGTTTCTGCCTCTGGATCCGACCGTTCTTTTCTATGTTATCAGCCATTTTAGCAAGTGTCTGGCTGTAGTGTTCAGAGTACCCATACAGGAGGTCTCTCTCCCCCATGATCACATATATACATGTTAGCTGGTACAGGCTTATTATACTCCCCTTCCTGCCTTTATGTTGTTGGCGGGTCACACTGATTGGCTATGGAGACTGGCCCAAACCATCAGAATTGCAAATGAATAGTTTTATCCCATCAGGTTCTCATAGGTTGGCGAGCTGGAGGGGAGTCATGGCTTAGTCCCACCCACTACGATTCCTGTCTTATAACCTGGAGGGCCTGTTTGGGTTCTTTCATTGGCTTTTCACTTGATCAGCGACAGTATGTCAGTCACCAGGACACTGATCATCTGTTCTCTCTACACAGAAAGCTGCCACCACCTTATAAGTGTATTTAATGAAGATGGAGACAGAGCAGGAAGAGGTTGAATTCACTAACACAGAGACCAACGGTGAGGTTCCATTTTTTTGTCTCGATTGAAATATACATTTTCTGCATGTGCTAGGCATAGATCTCAGTTTCCTTCTGCTATAACATGATTACCTTTCTGTAGGAAAACGTCCAGCAGAAGACATGGAAGAAGAACAGGCATTCAAGAGATCCAGAAACACAGATATGATGGTTGAATTGCGCATTCTGCTCCAGAGCAAAGTACGTTCATTCTTCACTTTCTAGTACAGATAACTATTCCTGTAGGATATACATCTTTCTGGTGACCCCTTATGTCTTCTAGTGAAAAGGGTAGTTTTTATAGCAATACTTAATGTCATGTATATTTTTTTTCTCTTCAGAATGCCGGTGCAGTTATCGGGAAAGGAGGCAAAAATATAAAAGCACTTCGGACAGACGTGAGTGTTTCACAACAAATTCCTTCTCCGGGTTTAGCTTTGTAGTCATTTTAGAATATCTACACTCCAGACAGTTCTACTTAAGTCTTGTAGTGGGATTTTAGGTGAACACGCGAGTATTTGACAGTTAGTCATTGAATTTTGTTTTTAGAACCACAGTTTGTAGTTTAAGATAGGTTAATGTGAATGTCTTTAGATAAATAACACACAAGCATTAATAGAATAATTGCTAGCCATATACTTAGTAGAATTCTTAAGTGGGTTGACTCATGTGATTAGACACTTCATAATACTTACATCAAGTCTACATGGCATTATGTGCCTTACATAATATATAGTGTGCGTTTTGTTTGTTTTGTTTGTTTTTTTTTTTTGTCTGTTTTGAGTATCACATTTTAAGTGAAATTCCAAGTGGATATTTTTCTCTAGTTCCTATTGGTCTCTTTTTGGGGACTGTTCTTTTTGCTCAGATCCTTCATATTCTGCATTTGTATGAGGAAATGTGTCTATACCCACGAGCCAGCCTGCTAGAGTTTGTGTAATATCAAATTATTATGTACATACATATCAGAGAGAGAGAATCTGCAGTCAGCCTTAAGTTCCATAGTGATATTTCAATATTTGCCTTAATACCATAACGTTAATTGAAATCTGAGTCTAGTTTGTATTAAATTAAAATGTATTGCTTTTCCCCCCCTTTTCCCTCTCCTTGTTTTTTTGGCCACATATCTCCGTTGCCCATGTACTGGATCGTCTTACCCCTGCGTTGCCCATCATGACGGCCCATCTACCCCTGAACGCCCATGTGAAAACCCTGGTTGGCTATGCCCAAAATTGTGCTCGTTGCCCAACGGGCACTATTCCTGACATCTTCCGATTGAATGCCCATGCCCAATGCCAACATCCACGAACGCCAATGACCAATGCAGTACAATGCCAGTGTTTCAGTCCCTGACAGCAGTGGCCCCGAGCGGTATGTCCCAACAGTTTATGCCTCACTGCCTGATTAGAAAGAGAAATGTATTATAACCTTGCCTTTTAATATGATTAGTTTCCCCTACATAGTGTTATTTTCTGTCTTGTTTTCCCGTTGATTTTTTTTCTCTTGTATTTCCTTTCCTATTCCCGCACTGATCTTCTCTGCATAAGTTAGTCTTTGAAGCCACTAATTCCATATATACAAGGGAAGCAAACATCGCTTCAGCAGCTGCATATTTCCACACTGTACATTTATTTTCTGAGTGGTTTCTGTCTTCGTGGCCACCTGATTCCTGCAGCATTGCCTGTCTCATTGTTTTACTCTTCCTTTCCTAATGAGGTGCTAACTCTTAATCACTTTCACTTCACATTTCTGTTGCTTACTGTCATTTTAATTTATCTTCTCTTCAAAGCTCCATTTATATTTCCAGTTTCTAAAGGTGTTTCATCCATACAGTATCCACCGATTGCATTTTCCAACTCTCCCTGTAGTGCGCCAGTTTCATTCAGTTAGCGAGGGTGTCCTGAATTAGTGGTGACGGGGAATGTGATCATTCACTTGTTTCCAGTTCTGTGCCTCTTTATGCCCGCTTTATCTAAATCCTTCCAGAATCCCTTTCCCTCACCAGCATCTAAACGTTTACTGGCCAGTCACATTCAACTGAAGAAAAAAAAAAATTAAAAAGAATTAAAAAAAAAAAAGCGCATGTGTACATATTTAAAATAGAAGTTAAATATATATACATCTGAGTATTAACATCCTTTATCACTGTAGATGCGAATGCTTTAGTAACGTATTGTCTTTCTTGTGTCGTGTGTCATGCAGTATACTTAGTATCAGTGCAGACATTGAAACAATTGGTGAAATCCTGAAGAAAATCATTCCCACGTTAGAAGAGGTACGTGTGGTTTTTAGTTTTTCATCTACTTTTCTTGTTCATAGAAACTTGACTTAAAAAAACTATTGTGTTTTGTCCTTTGCAGTATCAACATTATAAGGGAAATGACTTTGACTGCGAATTGAGACTCTTAATCCACCAGTCTCTGGCAGGAGGAATCATTGGTGTCAAAGGTGCAAAGATTAAGGAACTTAGAGAGGTACACAGTTGGTTATACTTGTCATTTTTGTGTGTGAATGAAAACTGTCGTATGTAATACACTTGTACATATGTTTAGTTCAAACTTTGTTACAGCAAGATTCTATAATGCTTTGTTGGATTTCTCTACACATGACGTTGGTGTGATCTCTGAAAAGTAGGTGTATGTATTGTGTGGTATTACTTTTGTGTATTTTTGGCATGTTTCCAGTGCAGTACAATGCCAGTGTATCAGTCACAGACTGCATTCTGCCTGAGCGCTTATGCCTCACTGCCTGATTAGAAAGAGACATGTAATGTAACTTTGCCTTTTCATTTGACTTGTTACTCCTACATAGACTTATTTTGTCTTGTTTTTCTGTTGATATTTTTTTTTTTCTCTTGTATTTCCTTTTACTATTCCCTCACTGATCCTCTCTGCATAAATTAGTCTTTGGAGCCATGAATGATATTTGTGTGCTCGCTGAAAATTAGGTGTATGTTTAATGTTATGTATATTTGGTATGTTTCCCAAACTAACTTTTTTTTTTTTTCCCCCTCCCGTTTTCAGAACACACAGACTACAATTAAGCTATTCCAGGAGTGTTGTCCCCATTCTACAGATCGTGTTGTGCTTATTGGAGGAAAACCAGATAGAGTTGTTGAGTGCATCAAAGTAATCCTTGACCTCATATCTGAGGTAGGCATAGCTTCTTTTTTCTTCCTCCTCTCTCTCTGCAAATTAAATCCTACAGCGTTGTTTAATTTTTGCATGTTTTGTTTTCCAGTCACCAATCAAAGGAAGAGCACAACCCTATGATCCCAACTTCTATGATGAAACATATGATTATGGTGGCTTTACAATGATGTTTGATGACAGGCGAGGAAGGCCTATGGGTTTTCCTATGCATGGTAGAGGTGGTTTTGACCGAATGCCCCCCGGACCAGGTGGCCGTCCAATGCCTCAGTCAAGAAGAGATTATGATGATATGAGCCCAAGACGGGGACCTCTCCCACCTCCACCAGGTCGTGGAGGCAGAGGTGGCAGCAGAGCCCGCAATCTTCCACTTCCTCCACCCCCACCACCTAGAGGAGGGTAAGGATTTTAGACTATTTAAAATAATAATGCTGTTATCATTTTTGGTCTTTTTGTGACTTCTGTTTCTAACTACTGACATCTGCTTTGTCTATACTTAGACATTTTGATTTTATTTCTAGTGATCGGAGAGGAAGACCTGACCATTATGATGGAATGGTAAGTTTCTGTTGGTACATTTTGTAACACTGCGGCTGTTTTGTGTTTTTGTTTTTGTTGCTTCCCTTCCCCTCTTCAGTTAGTAATGTTTAAGTTTACATTTTATCCAAACTTTGCAGTATTATTTCCCACCCCAGACTCTTATATTAGTTTTTTTTTAATTATTTGTTGTCTTAAATAAGTTCTTACTTTGTTTCTTGTTGGCATGGCATAGTAAGAAATGTTGTGAGTTTTTGTCTAGTTTGTACTGCCTAGCTTTTCTATATTTAGATAGAAATAAGCAAAGTGCAGATAAGCTTAACACTGTTTTTTGGATTGATGTAGTCAAGCATATTTGTAAGGCAGTTATCACACTGTTAGAAGTAGCTGGTTTGGTTTTGTGAGTAACGTTGTTTCTATTCTTGTTTTCCAGGGTGGCTCTGGATATGGTAAGTGCTCTTATTTATTTTTTTGCTATACCTTTTTATATGGAGTATAGCTTTATGTGGGCAACACACTTAATGTGCAATTACCAATTTTCTCTTTGTAGGCCGAGGTTCCTATGGGGATATTGGTGGACCTGTCATAACCACTCAAGTAACTATTCCAAAAGATGTAAGTTATCTTCATTCTGTATTGGTATTCGTTTATCACTGCCATTCATGTGTTAATTGGAGAGTTTAACTTGTGACTATATATTAATGTATACATTTTTTTTTTTTTTTTCTTAAGCTGGCAGGTTCAATCATTGGAAAGGGAGGTCAAAGAATCAAACAAATTCGGCATGAATCTGGAGCATCCATCAAAATTGATGAACCGTTGGAAGGATCAGATGATCGAATCATCACAATTATAGGCACCCAAGACCAGATACAGAACGCACAATATTTGCTTCAGAACAGGCAAGTTGTTGATGCTTTATTATGCATGATTCTAAGACTATAATCTCTTAGCTTAAAGGTGTCTGAAAGCTGTCTACTACCTTAACTCCTTTTATTCCCCTTTTTCAGATTTTCTGCTTCCCTTTGGGTTTTTTTTTTTTTTGTCTATAAGTAACCTCTATCCTTATGTATATTCCTAAAAATCAAGGTGCTTTAAAACTAATTCTGCTTTGTGAAATTAACAGCTCAACTCTGTCGTGAAACGACTGCAAACGATTTGTAAAATGAGTATTCTATTACTGTGCCTGTAGATATAATATTAGAAGAAATCAGTGGATGTTGGTTTAGTTCTGTGTGGAAGACTAGTGATTTTGTTGTTTTTAGATAACAGCATTGACAACAAATCACGGTCTGCCATATGGCACAGACCATGCCTCTACAGGACAAGTTACAGTCGTTTTGATTGGATGCTATAATGCAGCGTTTCACACCTTTCTATTACTAACCACTACTTTAAATTTTACTTTAATTGGCTTAATACTATAGCATGTTTTGAGTTATTTGCTTTGTAATGATCACTAACCTGCGTATTAATCATGCTGTTAACTTGTGTGCAAGCCTTTAGTTTTTTTGGGGGATTGATTACATCTTATTTTTGTAAGGTTTATGCGCTTACAGGTTCTAATGCAAGATTTTCTTTTTTTTATAGTGTGAAGCAGTATTCTGAAGATTATGCTTATGGGTTTTGACTTCTAAACATTGAGAGGCACATGCTCAAGGGTTCTAATGTAAGATTCTCTTTTTTTATAGTGTGAAGCAGTATTCTGGCAAGTTTTTCTAAGACTAGTGAAGAATGAAGGAATCCTGCATCTTTTTTTCTTTATATCTTCGCTTCTGATTAAAAAAAAAAAAATATAATAAAAACATTCCTCTGCTTCATAGGTGTAATACATTTAAGGGTGTAGAAAGTATGGTGTTTATGTAATCTAGCTCTTCAACATGAAAGAATGTTTTCTAGCAGTGCAGTCTGGGATCAGCAGCATGAGTGGGTTGTATTTGGAAGCCATGTTTATCAACCACTGAGATTTTGCTGAATTTATGGATGTTTTACGTAATCTACATGTTAAGGAAGAGCGAATGATTACCACTATCCACCATGAGCAGTGGAAATTACTGTTTTGTACATATTTTTTTTTTAAGTTCTTTTTAAATAAATGTAGTGAACTGTGGGGTTTGGTTTTATAATTGCTTTCACCTTTTAATGATGCGCTATTTACTTAAACACTCTACTAATCTTAGCTGTAACTTCTAGGTTTTTAGTTGTTTGGGGGGGGGGGGGTTAGCGGTTAAGTAGAATACAGCACAAACACAATTTTTGGTTTCTCTTTTACAGGACTCTTTAACAGACCACAATAATGAAGAGGAAAGTGTACAGTGAGCAGTGATGAAATTTTAGTTCTCCTTCGCACTTGATCTTGTTTTACAGTTATTTCTATTCTCACAATAAAACAATTTTAAGGAAACAAAGTTCCATGGTGTTTTTATCAGATGGTTTTCAAATCTAAATGGGTGGTTTAGTACTGGTGCTTAAATTGTGCTAAAAACTAACTTTATTTTTGTTTTTTTGTCAGCCCTGATGTTTTCGTAAGATTTAAACTTCATATATTTACAATTTAGGTAAATGTCTGATGGGGTGTGCAACTCTTGGAACACCCCATAACCATGAACATGGGGGAGTCCCCAAGCCCTCCATGGTTTGAATAGTGATGGTCGCACATGTGTATTGCCACTCTCCATCTCTAGACCTGCCGAACAGAGATGAAACAGTTTAATCCCGGCTGACCCTCGCAAGTATTTTTTGGAGGGGTTTTAGTTGTCACTTTTGAACGTCCAATTTTTTATTTCATTTTTTCTAAATTGTGACCTAGCAAAAATACCTTTTAATAGATTGTATATCCCCATTTGGATTTGAAAAAAAAACCAAACTGGATGACTTTGACAAGTGCAAGTAGCCCTTATATTTCCACTGCCCTGTTACAGCTTTCATCTTTGTACAGAATGCATGATAGAGTTGTGGAAGTGATAACATTCCACCAAATTGCCTCCTTTTTAAAGAATATATATATAAACTAGGCTTTTCTGGCAATCTGCATGAGAACAGCAGTGTAATAATGTTACACTTAGGAAAGTTTGATGACTGGTACACTTCAGTAACGTCACAGTAGTCGGGTTTATCTTAAGTTCTTTCATGTCCTGGTTGGGTTCAGCCATCTGCTATGTTTTTAATGTTTTATATATCAGGAACAAAATATGAATTTCTTTTTCAGGCATAAGTGGATTCCAAAATATTTTGTTTAGAACAGCTCCAATGAAAAAACCTGGAATGCTTTCTCCCCCCCTTTTTCGTTGCATTTGGATTACAAACCAAGATATGGATCACCGGATGCATTTGTTAATAGTAACCAGCAGCGCTAAGAATCCACAAACAGCGGAGAATTCCCCACCTCCAAGAAAATTGTACAGAATTAGTAGAGCTGAATGAATACATCTGCTTTATGTTAAAGATTTTAGTGTGTTAAGTTTTTTTTTTTTTTCTCTTTTCTCTAAATTCAGTTATTACATGGAGAATGAAAGCTCCGCTTAAGCATTTCTGTGCAAAATTTGCTGGGATAACTGTTAATATGTGAGCAGCTGATTGAGTTTGAGTTTTTTTTTTTTTTTTGATGTCCTGATTCCAAAACCTGTTTTCTTTACCTGCATTGTCTGTTTAGATTTGGGGGTTTGTGTTCACTGTAACAATGTGCAAACTGTACACATTGCTGTTTTTATCACTTTTACATTGGTATGTTGTAATGAAATTAGTCACTTGTGTTAGTGTATTAAGATATGACCAGCTGTGCTCTCGGTTTTTATCAATATAATTAAAGTTTAAAGGATTTTTTTTTTATTCCTTAGATGTAGCCAATTGAGCGGTGAAACCTTTGTTTGACTAAACAGAAATTCACATTTAAACTAGCCATTGTCTTTTACGTTCTATCAAAGCTAGGAGGTGGCATGCTAGCAGTTTAATACAGTAGCCTTGACATCTAAACTCCACCCCACCCCCTTCCTCTGTAGTTTTGGGTATTAGAGAGATCACTTATCTTGCCATCTACCATTTATTTGGTTATGCAAATAAACTTTTTTGCATTTGTACCAATCTTTTTATGGCTGTTCTCGCAAAAACAATACAGCACATTGCTAATTGCATTTAAAAAAAATAAAAATGGTAACTTGCACAAAGTAGTTAGCTTGTCCCTCAGGTTACAATTCGTGCTTCAAACAATTTTATGCAAAATTGGGTAAGAAAACCTAGAATTTTTTTTTTTAATTCAATAAAACTGATCTCTTAAGAGCTTATTTTTTTGTTTTTAAATCTTTAGTTTTTGCAGAGTCATGTCTTCCAATGCATTCATAAATTAAAGGAAATCTATTACGTTGATTTGGGACACTAAACCGCTTAAGGATGCTTGTAGACTGGGGATATAGTGTCACAAATCACACTGTTTTAAGACCATCTTTGCCCACAAAAAAAATCAAAAGCAAAACTTTATACTTGCCCAGCCTCTGCAGTTCTTCAATGAAGCCAGAGTCTACAACCTCCCCTTAACTGAAGAACTGTGCAGGTGTCAGGCGCACCAGAGATGAATCTGATGAGGCAAGTATGAAGTTCTGTAGCAAATCATTCCCCTCTCATGCGTCTGTGTCGGAGGCCAGTGCAAATTATAAACCTGTCACAACATTCATGGGATCTTTACATGGACACTTAGAGGGTTTATATTAAAATACTCAGATTTGTGAGTGTAGTCTACCACTCGAGACCTAAATCTATTAGCAAGTAAATTCAATGATTTCATTATTCCTGTGGTTGGAAGAGAATCATAAACTAGTACCAAGTGTTCAGGGAATTTAGAATTCTGTTTTAAACTGGAAGGGAGCAAGAGAAAGCCAAAACCATTGTTTTAGGATCATTTTTAGAATAAGGGTGATTTCAAAGTCATGAAACGGTTAGATTGGGCAGATTTACCAGCCTGCACCTTTATGATGTGAGAGGATTCCTAGCAGTATAGTTATCTATGTTGTTAGTGGTACCCACCTTGCATACTGTGATCGGAATAAGATGCGGGCTAATAAATCTCGCCACCGCATGGACAGAGTTAGGCTGTATTCACACTGAGTAACGCTGGCGGTTTTTGTGCTTATTTTTGCACATAACGCCGTGCTATTTTGCGGTGGCGTTGACGCGGCGCTATGTGCAAAAATAAGCACAAAAAACGCCAGCGTTACTCAGTGTGAATACAGCCTTACAGCTCAAACTCTTGCAAATGCGTCCCAACCGATGTATCTAAACACAGCTGTAACTGGCTAGTTATGAGCATGATAGGTCATTTATACAATGTGCGGTTGTAGATGATATAAACAATGTTTTTGGATAAGTGTGTGATAAGCCAGAAAGAAGAAAAAAAATAGTGTTGTTTGCATATAGATACAGCAAAAGAATGAGAAGTACCAGCTTGAGAAGTCTGCAGTGGTCTTGCATATTATGAGTAATTGGGAAGGGGGTGTAAATTGGTGTTGGTTTTTCTTTTCTATGTAACATTTATTTCACTGCTGCAGCACTGAAATGTTGATATTGCCTATTACTGCAAATCGCAATTGGTAAACGAAAACATTGGACACGTATTCTAAAAAATGGAGTGTGAATGAAGGGCTACAATAGAATAAAAGTTTGATCCCTCTGTTTAACATGGGTAGTTTGTTGTAAGACTAACTGTATCTTGAGGTTTGCAGATATTAAAATAGTTCTGTGTTTTAATGAAAATCGGACACCGCCACACAAGTTGATTACTTCTACAATTTTAGAAGAAAAAAAAAAAATCTAAAAGATGGAAATATCAGTATAACACTGGTTTAACACAATTGGGTGATCTAAAGAGATGGAGAGAAATCTGTTGAGGAAAAGTGTGATCACAAATTGTACCATACAATTTAGAAAAGTTGACAAGTTTATCCTTTGTAATAACAATAAGTTATCACTTCAGCTTTATTTTTGAATGTGTAGTCTGCAGGTAATACTATGGATCTGGTATATAATAATATGAACGAGACCAAATCCTTTTTGAAAGTATAAAACAATAAAAAGCTATATACTGGGACAATTTTTTAATTGGTTAAATGAGCTGTATACCACATTTATTCTGCCTTCTGTAAGACAACCTATAGGTGGTAGAAAATTACTCAATCTAAATATCTGAAGAGGTGCTAGAATTAAAACTAGACAGGCTGAGGCCGCACGGGCCGGGAAACGCCACGATTTGCGCTGTGGGAAAAATCACAGCGTTTTACAGTAACTGCGGTTTTGGAAATTGCAGCATGTCAATTATATTTACAGAAATGCTGGCGGCTTCCCCGTAGATATAATTGTAACAGTTCGTGGAGGAAAACTGTGAACATTCTGTTTAAAGCGCTGCGGGCAGAACTGCAATGCGTTCCTGCTGCGGTTTTTCCCACAGTGCTTTATAGCTGCGGGTCGTTCTGTGGGGCCTAAGGCTAAAGCAGTATTCTCATATCGGCATTGTGCAGATATCCAGATTCCATATAGGTGGAAACCACATCTGTTGAGAATGGGCTGCAGGAACCCTAACAAGCTCTTGAGATAAACACAGGTCCCAAAGGTGGAACCCCCTTCTATCAGCCAATCATGGTATATCCTATGAATTTAACAATTAATGCTCAGGTAAGAATACCTCATTAACCCATTCCCGCTGCAGGCATTTTTTGTTTTTGATTCCCTGCCTTCCAACCCCATAACTTTTTTATCTTTCCTTTTACAGAGCCATATATTAGGGCTTAGGCTACTTGCAGACGACCGTGGCCAAACAGGCGGCTGTGAATTAAAGGCACGAGGGACTCATGGATATTATCCATGTGCCGGCCATGCTTCCGCAGCCACTTTTGTTAAATGAATAGGAGCCACAGAAGCACGAATAGGCCCTGTTCCATATTTTCTGGCTTGGACTGTTGGCCCGCATACATGACCTTGTAATTCACGGCTATGTGTACAGGCCCATAGAAATGAATGAGTCAGTGTGCTGACATGGATAGCACACTAAGCTCAGCCACAATCGACTGCAAGAGGCCTTTAATGTTTGCAGGACAAATTGTACTTCATAATGGTACCATTTAATATTACAATGTACTGGGAAACTAGAAGAAGTCAAAATGACAAATCACCTGTATTGTATGGGTCAGTTGGTTTGGGAAAAAAAAAATCCAAAACTTTACAAAAAAAAACAACATTTTCTGGAGTTGTCATATTCTGACACCCATAATTTTTTGTATTTCTGTGTATGGGGATGCATATGGTATTTTTTTTGCAGAGGTAGACGTACTTTTTGTGAACCAATTTGTGAATAAATCGCTGTCGTGAGAGGACACACGTGGTCATAGGATGTCTGGCACACACAGCTGAGCATCTCTACTATGGGTAACTGACTGTTATATGCAGTTGCTCATGAGATCATTGCTACAGCACTTGAGGCAGGATTGAAGCGCTCCCCATGCGGTCTCCATACGCAAGGCTGAAATTTAAACAGAACCTAGTTCTGTCACTAAAGACGGTCCCTGCCTGTTAATGACAGGACTTGAAATGGGCACTGAGATACCAAATTTCCTTTTGCTAAACAAGTGTAAACGGTTCAAACAGGCGAGGGAGTAATGAAGGTAAAAACCTGTGTCTGGATGGTGGACAAGGAAACTGGGAGCTGCTTGCATTTGTTGGCAGATCAGTCAACTGGTGGTCTGTCTAGGCCTTCTGTGCACGCCCTTTTTTAACCACTGCTACCAACATCTCCTAAGAGCTAGATGGCAGGCAATTCGTCAAATAACCATCCTGCTTCTCTCAGTCCAATGATGCACCCACTTTCAAAGTCAACTAGGTAAAATGTATTACAGTGTGTTATAGAGGCATAACAATCAACTAGCTGTTACCAAGAGGTACAGTACCTAAAAATGGCCTAAGCCATTTCATAGGCGTAACATTAGTAGCCTGCATCTTCGGCACACTATATCTCGCAGCATGCATCACCAAGTTACCTTCTGGCCTGTCCCGCTTCACTACTTTTTGGCCTGTGTACTGACTTTTGGTTTAATTTCTGACTTTGCATCTGTATGCTCATCCTTATCTACCTGATACCTGTTACTGACTCCTTGGCCTGTACCTTACAATGTTCTGTCTGTCCTTAATGGGGTTTTCTCATCTCTGCATTTCATCCAGGCTGCGTGCAGTGTCCACTTCACTTTCTGTACTTCTCCCCCCAGGCTGTATTCTGCAGGAGAGCCACTCAGATTTTCTATTACATGCAGCCAAATGTGAAGATCAGAATAGAAAGAAGAGACCTTAAACCAGGACAATGACATATTTCTCTGGAAAGAGCAGCTTCCGGTTTCTTGTTTTTGTAATAAAATTAGGCTAAAATGGTCTGTTAGGGTAAGGACAAAAGTGAGCAAGGATCAACTTGATGTCTCAATTCCTCAAATTAGAAGAAACCATTATTCATTGTGGGGTTCAGCTTTGTTGTCACCATTAACTTTCTATCTGATGAGAGAGAAAATCAGTCTATTTGGGAAGCTTGATATTGGCACCATACAGACAAATTTTTGGCTTGAAAGGAAATGCATGTGAGCCTTGGTCCAATGACGGCATCAATGGCTGATACGAGGACCAGCATACTCATAGTTAAGAAGCTAGACAGTTGTGACTAAGATGAAATGAGAAATTATATAAAATATTTTATCCGTGTGGATAACTTGAGAGACATCTTTGAAATTTGAGAATGGATTCTGCACCCTGGAATTTCATTCTTTGAACCTGGAATAGTTGAAATTTATCCTGGATCAAGAGACACAAACCTCTTTAGTGTGAAGTGTTAATGCCAATGGAGTCCAGCTATCAGAAAAACTGCACTTATTGTAGGGTTAAAATGATACAGAACATAAAGTATTAGAACTGATAATACAGGCATATGTAGACATGTATATCAGGTAAGAGGATAGAGGCCATAAAGCTATCTGACTATAGAAGTGTTGTAATTAATAGGATGGTCTCCATTTTGACCTTCTCCATTAGACACTTGTTCGGATCTGCCACATCATTAATGAGTCTTCACTTGTTGCCTGGTTTTGCATTTGAAGAAAAAATCGGGAATAGATTTTCTTTCCTGTTCAGCAATGAGGGACTTGTTACAGAAGATTTTTGTAAGTGACTTGTGATATCTGGAATCTGGTGGAAATTCTGGTGAATTTGAGGGTATATCCTTACTCACAAGTAGGAGACCCCTTACAAGTTCCATTGTTCCCATAGTGACTTCCACTCTATTCTGGAAACAGACTGCTTCTCTTGAACTGACATTAGGTTCACACCTGCTTTCGGGTTTCCGTTCGGGGGTCTGCTTGGGGACTCCTTAAACAGAAGCCTAATCTTATAAAAGTGGTTACCTGCAGAGACCCGCGGATCCCATAGACTATAATTGGGTCTGCTAGTTTCTGCCTGAAAGGGCGAAAAATACGAAGGGAAAAGCGCTGCTTGCAGAACTTTTCTCTCTGCATTTTTAAAGCGGAATGGCGAACGGAATCCCCAGGTGGAGAGTAGGCGCAGATGTGAACCTAGCCTTAGCAATATGGCCATTTCGCTCAGACAAGTGTTCCAGAGTTATCTCTACTGTTGGTCTGGAAAGGATTTTATTAAAGTAAAAACTGCCCTAAAACCTTAATGACATCTAAGAAACTATCATACAGTATTCAACCCTGTAATTCATGAATGGTAGAGACTAGAGATGAGCGAACAGTGAAATATTCGAGATTCGTTTTGGGTAGAGCCTCAATATTAGACAACTCGATCAAATATCGAATACCATTATAGTCTATGCGAAAAAATGCTTGTTTCAGAGGAAACCACTATTTGACTGAAGGAGAGTCACCAAGTCCACAAGTAGCAGGAGGAGTGTTTAGGAGGAGCGATGTGCAGTTAAAGCGCACGGACCCCATTATAGTCTATGTGGTCCGTGCGCTTTAACTGCACAGCAGTTGCAGTTGCGCTGATAAAAAGTCAGCTCCCTCGTAACCACAAGCTGCCAGCTTTCCTGACTAGCAAAGACGAGCCTGCGGCAAATCAACGCTGGTTCTGCAGCAGGCTTGTCCCTGCTAGTCGGGAGAGCTGGCAGCTTGCTGTTACGAGGGAGCTGACTTTTTTGTCCTAGGAATGCATTGACCAGCATTGATTGACCAGTGTACAGCATTTGACCAATCAACGCTGGTTCTGCCGGAGGCTCATCTGTGAGGAGGCGGAGTCTAAGATCGGACCACAATGGAGACTGCTGTGTTCCGATCTTAGACTCCACCTCCTCACAGACGAGCCTCCGGCAGAACCAGCGTTGATTGGCTGAATGCTGTACTCTGGCCAATCAACACTGGTCAGTGCATTCCTATGAGAAAAAGTAAGCTCCCTCGTAACAGCAAGCTGCCAGCTCTCCCGACTAGCAAGGACGAGCCTGCTGCAGAACCAGCGTTGATTTGCTGAATGCTATAAACTGTATAGCATTCGGCCAATCAACGCTGGTTCTGAATCGAATATTTACTGCGAATAGCTAGTAGTATTTGATCGAGTACGAATATTTTGAATACTGTAGTATTCGATTGAATACTACTCGCTCATCTCTAGTAGAGTCCCTAGCTTCTCTGGAGATGCAATCTTGCAAACCTTGTGGTAGTTGGCAGAGCGATATGTTCAGAGATCTGCAGAAGAAGAAGTAAAGGTTAATCTTACAGGTTGCTGCTGCAGAAAATCTGGAAACCTCTTGTCCTGAGTTCTATGACACTAAAATTAGGTTAGCCTCTGTCACATACACAGGGGTGTGACTACTGGGGTAGCAACGGTAGCGGCTGCCACAGGGCCTGAGGCATTAGGGGGCTACCGCTGCGGTTTTTTATATATTTTTAACAGCCCGTTACCGTCTGGAGTTACTCCAGCTGGTAATGGGCCCTACTTACTTACCAATCTTGGCAGGGGCTGGGATCGGTAAATGACACCGCGGGTCCCACAAGCACTGTTATATTCATGGGTCTTTTCGGACCCCCGAGTATAATTATCGAAGGCCCAGGAGAGGTAAGGGCCATAAAAAACAGTGTTACTTACCTCTACGGGCAGGCTTCGGGCCTACTTGCGTGACGTCCCTGATGTCACATGACCGGGACCTGCGTCCATATGCGTCGCGATGCGGGTCCCCCGGTCACATGACATCTCGGACGTCATTGAAGATGGCCGACAATGGCGGGGAGTGCAGTGGAACCGGGGATAGGTAAGTAACAGTGTTGTTTTTATCCCCCCTGGGTCTCCGATTATTATATCCTGGGGTCTGAAAAGACCCCAGAGTATAATAATTGTTCATGGGTGTCCACAATGGAGCATAATACTGTGTGCAGGGGCCACTATGGGGCATAATAGTGTGCACAGAAATGCAGGGGGTGAAGTCGGTTGGTCGAGGTCTTTGGCGTCGGTCGGGGAGGGGGAAAGGCCATGACAAAAGTTCGCCACGGGGCCCCGCCATTCCTAGTTATGCCACTGCACATACAGATGTCACCATCATCTGATTCTTCCTCCTTTAACAAATTTTCTACAGAGAAGATACCCCCAAAAAAGAAGAGACTACTGCAGATTTTTCCTTTTTTTTATGTGAGGATCAGACACCTTGAAAAGTGGCTAAAAGCTGATCTGTAAGAGAGAGATCGGGAGGCTGGTGAGGGACCAAGCAGGAGGGCAAAGTCCTTTAAGGCCAATTCAGACCTGATCCAGGTAATGGAGGGAGAGTGGAGGCGTCCAGAGAGAGCATTCATACCTTCCGCAAGATTTAGGGCTCTCTTCCCGATGTTGGAGTCCCAGCAGGGTGCCTGGGGACCACCACCCAAAGTGGACGTGGCGGTGGCAAAATTATCCTGCCGAACTGTCCTTCCTGTCGAAGACGGGTCAAGCTTGCAGGATCTGTTGGACTGCCGTGTAGAGGGGTCTTTGAGGCGGGCATATTCCGCCGCCTCCTCTCAGGCCTCTGTGGTCATATCAGCAAACGAAGTGGTCACTGGCCTGCAGGCTGAACTATCAGCCCTTGCTAGGAATATTGACACGGGAGTCCACCGGGACGACCTCCTGTCGGCCATGACTGACATTAACTTGTTGGTGGACCATCTGGCTGAATCTTCCAGGACACAGTTGAAGCTCGCCTCTAAGTCTATGGCCCTTACTACCGTGGCCAGGCGACCACTGTGGATCAAACCATGGAGGGTGGACAACGCTTCCAAACTGGGGCTTTGTACACTGCCCTTTGAGCCAGATAGGCGTTTTGGCAAGGCCCTGGATAAAATTATGGAGGATCTGGCGGACACCAAGTCTAAAAATCTGCCGCAGCCGCCAGAGAGAAGAAGAACCGCCTTTCGGGGGCGAGGTTCCTCCACCAGAGGCTTCAGGGGACGTGGGCGCTCCGCTCCCCAGGGCAGAGGCAGGGGACGCGGTGCTTCCCGCAACCGGAAAAGAGATCCCTGACCAATCTGAAATCTGCCAGCTTGGGAAAAGACGGACCCGCCCTCCATCTAGGCCCCCAGCGCAAAGGTCCCGGAGTCACTCAGCATGTCATCTAGACTCCACTGACCGAGACAACATCTTGCCCTCTTTAGGGCCCCAAACAACTTCATCTGTGAGTGCCCTTCCAGAAGGATCCTCCTCCGGTTTTCTTGGTACCCAAGACCTTGGGCGAGGGACTCAGGTTCATCGTTTTCTATCTAGACCGTTTCCCCCCCGGGATGCGGTTTCTCTGAAGGACCTTCAGGCCAGGTATACTCGCAGGATCGTCCGTAGCTCGGTCCAGGACCTTGTATTTAGGGGACAAATACCTAGATGGAAAGCCTTGTCCTCAAGTGTCCACCCTCCCAGACGGCAGAACTTCAGCCCCCCCTACCTTCGGGGAAATAGTATCCTCGGGTCTTCCCCCAGACCTGCAGTAAGGCTGGGAAGCCCTTTAATTGGGTATAAGGATTTTCAAACCCTAGATCAGGGAAGGCTACCTCAGATACATACAGACCGTAGCTGAAGACCCGTTAGAATCACCTGTGGTTCCATCAGATCGAATCCAGTTCCGGGGATTCACCATAGACTCTCTCACCTGGAGGCACCTTCTCTACGCCAAGAAGCTGCGAGTCTGGAATCACTGTCCCTAGGGACTAAAAGAGCCTATCCAGTAAACCATCAGTGCCCGGCCTGTACAAGCCCGGCAGACCCATCTTTGCGATGGCAGGTCCTCGGTCAGGTTCACCTAGACCCTGTTGACCACAGATGCCTCCCCAATTGGGGGAGCTCATCTGGGGGAGACCCTGGTACAAGGCACCTGGCGGTACCTGAGGAGAACGCGCTTACCCAGCTGGCGAGAGTCTACGAAAGCTCGAATGAAACGTCAGACGTTGGCACCACGTTTCCTGAGAGACAGGATCAAGATCCGAGTAGACGACCCGATGACAGCTTACAGCCTTCACGAAAGGAAGAACAGAGCCTTTCCCATCTTACGCGGCGCCACAGAGATCCTTATCTAGACGGATCTTCTACTCTCCCAGCTGCCGGCGGTTCAGATTCCAGGTTGCTGACACAGTCTGAGGGACTAACTCGCAAGAGTTCGGGTGACCTTAGCCAGGTCGTCCCTAGACCAGGGTGCCTTCCACTATCTTACCAAAAGATGAGGTCTCCCCGAGGTGGATCTGATGGCCACCTCAAGCAGCACCGTAATAGAGGTACACTGCTCCCCTGTCCGGGAGGACAGTCCTCTGGTGCTGTCAATACCTGGGAGGTTCAAATGGAAGAGCGTTTACCCTCCTCATTAGAGGATTCTGAAGGTATTGACGAAACTCAGGCAGGACCAGAGCTTGGCAAGGAGCACGCCATTCTGGTCAAAAAGGGCATGGTTCACCGTCTTCACCCCCATGAGGCGGAGGAACAACTGGAGGCTTCCACCAGTGCAAAATCTGGTGATCCGGAACAGTCAGCCTTATCAAGGCCTGAACAGATTCAACCTCACTGCCTGGAGGTCAGCCAGCCTGTAGCTGGCGAAAGAGGATTATCCCAAGGAGTGCTAAGAACTTTGGCGCACTCAAGAGCGGAGTCAACTAACCAGAGCTACCAGAGGGTCGCCCGGATTTTCCAGAACTGGTGTTCAAGTAACCAGCGCGACCCTAATAGAGATGCAGTCTTGGAGTTCCTGCAAGATGGCCTGGAGAAGGGGCTGGCACCTGCTACCCTAAAGGTCCAAGTCTCAGCTCTGTCCGCTCTCTTGGAGACCAGGTTAGCACTAGATCCTCTGATCCAGCCGCACACTGTCATGAAGAAAAAGGCAGCGTGCATGCTGGCAGCCGAAAGCCGCACATGCCGGCGTGGTGTGGAGCGGTGAGTCTGCCGGGGGTCGGAAGGGGTAGAGGGAACTGTCCCGCGAACCGCCGTGTACCTGTGCCATGCATGGCCGCAGCAGCTGCGCTGCACGGTCTGTCAACCCTATGCACCCCTGTAACCTCGGCGCACGGGGAACCCGGGGTGGGGAGGAGTGTGGCCGGGGTCGCGAGTTCTGGTAGGTGGGTGGGTAGGGAGAGGAAAAGGGGGCACAAGTTGGGTGGGGCCTTTAGGGAGGGGGAAAGGGGGCACGAGGTGGGGGGTAAGGGGGTTGGGGGGAGGAGTGAGGGAATAGGAGACCGGGTATGGAAAAAGGTGGGGGGGCCAGCGGGGCGCAAGGTGGGGTCCATGGGTGCACTGGTGTTCAGTGCCGCCGATAGGCCAGTACTACTGCTACTGGCGTCAGGGGCCCGGCCAAATTGAAAAATGGTGGGGGCCCGGTTTTGGCCCGCCACCGTGTGCCGGCCCCCTGGCGCCTGCAACAGTCATTGTATGTCCTATTTCAACTCAGATCTGCGTCCAGAAGACGCAGATCTGAGTTGAAGACATACACGGCTGAAGCGAGGAGCTGACACAGATCAGCTCTTTGCTTTGCCGCCGCCGCTGGCCCGCTGCTACTGGCTATGTAGACGCGATGTGATGACGTCACATCGTGTCTACAACTGTGTCAGCGAGAGAGAGAGACGCGCAGAGAGTGGCGAGGGAGCGGAGGAGAAGGTAAGTGTAATGTCGTGTACACTGAGGTGGACAGATGAAGGAGAGAACGGCATGACACTGGGGGCAGAGATGGAGGGGACATGAATCTGGGGGCAGAGATGGAGAGGACGGCATGACACTGAGGACTGAGATGGAGGGACATGAATCTGGGGGCAGAGATGGAGGGACATGAATCTGGGGGCAGAGATGGAGGGGACATGAATCTGGTGACAGAGATGGAGGGGACATAAATCTGGGGGCAGAGATGGAGAGGACAGCATGACACTGGGGGCAGAGATGGAGAGACATGAATCTGGGGGCAGAGATGGAGGGACATGAATCTGGGGGCAGAGATGGAGGGGACATGAATCTGGGGGCAGAGATGGAGGGGACATGAATCTGGGGGCAGAGATGGAGGGACATGAATCTGGGGGCAGAGATGGAGGGGACATGAATCTGGGGGCAGAGATGGAGGGACATGAATCTGGGGCAGAGATGGAGGGGACATGAATCTGGGGCAGAGATGGAGGGGATATGAATCTGGGGCAGAGATGGGGGGACATGAATCTGGGGGCAGAGATGGGGGGACATGAATCTGGGGGCAGAGATGGGGGGACATGAATCTGGGGGCAGAGATGGGGGACATGAAACTGGGGGCAGAAATGGGGGACATGAAACTGGGGGCAGAGATGGAGGGGGAGACATGAAACTGGGGGCAGATGAAGGGTGTATATGAAGCTGGAGGAGAGATAGAGGGGGACATATAATTTACGGGTGACTGTAGGAGGATTATACTGTGTGTAGGCACATGAAAAATTAACGAGAATGGGCGGAGTCAACATAACAGTGGGTGGGGCTAAATTTGCAGCGGCGCGCACATTTTGTCTCTCTTTTGGTTCTTCAAAAGTTGTGAGGTATGGGTACAGGGAGCAATGGAAAGATGTTAGAAGGTGGACGGGGGGGGGGGGGGGGGGATTGTTGCGGCATCGGGTGTACGGCACTGCGGAGAGGGAACTGGGGCAATAATATATAAGTTTTTAGCTGGAGAGCTACAAACCACACAATACCTCCAAAGGTATGTGTGCTTTGTATTAATAATGATGTAGGCTGCTATGCTACTAGCATAGCAGCCTGTTTGGGGGTGGGACTTTCACTTTAAAGGAGTGTTCACATTGCATATTTGGCCTCCCTTGCTGGGATACGTTGGTAACCAGTCACAATCAGCTACCCACTTATCCCTGCACGGAGAACTGCAGGCCCCCCCCCCTTTTTTTTAATGGCCAGTTCTTCGTGCAGGGATAACTTGACAGCTGATTCTGACTGGTTACCAATGTAACCAGTCAGAATCTGCTGGTGTTGGACAGACCCGCTGCGGCCACAAGGCAAAGACGGGGGCCGGAGCAGCGCTGCAGGTGTGTCGTGCAGGGGGTGAGGGGGCCGTGGATGAAGTCACGGGTAATACTAGTACATATATATATATATATATATATATATATATATATATATATACATATATATATATATACATATATATATATATGCACATATATATATATATATATATATATACACACACACACATATAAACATCCACATCTAGGATAGTCCTAAATGCTTCAGATGAGAAATCTTGGTATGTTTGGCCATGAGCAGTCAGTGCTGTCAGGTCATTCCAACCCTGTATACAGGCCTGTTTTGAGCTCGACTTTGTTTTCATCGCACATTACTAGTCTGAACGGCGAATTATAATGTTATATAGTATTTTATGAATAAATATCTGTGCGCACATCATCCTTTATAGACATTCTTCCCATTCCCCTGTGCTTGCTGTGCCTACCTCCCCGCAGTGGCCGCTGAGCGCAACGAGCTGTTATTTCGCTCCTACTTTTGACTACTTGAGGCACCCGTACACAGGCGGTGGAGCCGGCGGGCGGTTCGTAACGTTCTTCTTCGTTTCCAAGACGACCAGTGAAAACAGAACTGGAGCACGGCACGGCCGTAGGGAAACAGTTCTGATACTGGGCACTGACCGGTGAATGTAACACAGCGGGTGTGGTAAGTATGGCGGTGTATTGTAGGAACAGTGGAGGCATGCTCCATACCAGCACTCTTACCCTGGTGACTGGACGATGACTGCTTATTGTTTACTGTAGAGCGGAACTGTATTATTTCTAGTAATGATTATAGTTGTCTGAACTTGGACCTAAAAAGCTGCTTCCTCTTCAGATATGTAGGACACGTTTGTCATATCTATCTATCTGTCTGTCTGTCTATCTGTCTATCTATCTGTCTATCTATCTATCCGTCTATCTATCTATCTATCTATCTCCTATCTATCTATCTGTCTATCTATCTATCTATCTATCTCCTATCTATCTATCTATCTATCTATCTATCTATCTATCTATCTATCTCCTATCTATCTATCTATCTCCTATCTATCTATCTATCTATCTATCTATCTATCTGTCTATCTATCTCCTGTCTATCTATCTATCTATCTATCTATCTATCTATCTATCTATCTATCTATCTATCTCCTATCTATCTATCTATCAATCTATCTCTCTCCTATCTATCTATCTATCTATCTATCTATCTATCTATCTATCTATCTACAGGTGAGCCTTATTTGCTTCAAGTAGAATAACATATAGGTCATACATAGTATTGGTGCAGTGGTGTTAGCAGACTTGCCCCTTATTACTGAGCTGAGTTGGCTCCCAATGGCACAGTTCCGCCTTGTTTTTAAATAATTTTTAATGCCATCTTTTCTGGAAAGTGCAGGATGACAGTCACATGACAAGCTCACCTGTCTGTCCCCATAGATGGAGCCTGGTCTCTTTGTGTATTAGAGTTTGGCTACGCTGAGGCCTGGTTCAGACGGAATACCAAACGCATTAAAAAGCAGTATGCAATGAAAGCACACTACCCAATAGTCTATAATGGGTTCCGTGTGTTTTTTGCGAAGTGTCCGCACAAATCATGCAGAGAGAAAACTACTTCAAGCACTACTTTTCTAGCGGTCTGTCAGCTTTCTAGTGGTATATAAAACCACGTGCCCGAGGACATGAAAGATCCTCTTTAAAAGATTATACTTATGCCAACAGTTTACATCTCTTTATGAGTGACGGCAGTCTGACATCGGTTACAGCACTGATTTAGTGATACAGAAGCCCCAATGTGCAGGGCAACAACAACACAAATCCATTGAACTGAATGGAGCCATCTTGTGCAGCAAAACTCCCCATGAATCAGTGCTGTGTCCTCTTCATTTGTAGGATCAGGCGGTCCTATAGTTCGGATTCACATTGATCATGAAGTGATGGGACATCCTAGTGGCATGCCATAATTTTATGAAATATGAATGCTCCTTTAAAAGAATTATTTGTAAATAAGTCCATCTGGGTATTTCTTACTTGCCATATATTTTGCAGCATTTGTTGCTAGTTAAGCTTTGTACTATGAGAATAGTTTAGTGCTTTGATCAGTGGCTAAATTGTCTACAAGGAATGTGAAATCGACTGCTTTCAGTGCCAAGAAAATGATCAGATCTATTAGGAATGATAGGCTCAGAGTCCTATACAGAGCAGTATTACTACCATCTGAATGTGCCTATACTCCTTAGACCAGTGATGGCCAACCTTTTGAGATCGGTGTGTCAAAATTCGTAAAAAAAAACTAGCATAACTTAATCCATAACTTTGTGATATTTGTAACTCTACTAACAAAAAGTTATATTTTTAATATATGTGCTATATTTATTAATAAAACTAAAAACAAATACCCGTATATACTCGAGTATAAGCCGACCCGAATATAAGCCGAGGCCCCTAATTTTACCACAAAAAACTGGGAAAACTTATTGACTCGAGTATAAGCCGAGGGAAATGTTGCAGCTACTGGGAAATTTCAAAAATTAAAATGGTCAGAGTTTTTGGGTGCAGTAAGTGCTGGGAAAGGGAAAGGGGTGTTTTGGTTGTCTGTCTGCCCCTTCCCTGAGCTTGAGGACTGTTTCCCCCCCCCCCCCCCCCACTTGGAATTCAGCCTGTCTGAATATAGGGCAGTGATGGCGAACCTATGGCACGCGTGCCAGAGAGGGCACGCAGAGCCCTCCATGCTGGCACGCGTGCGGTCGCCCGGATCGCTCACCAACAGGGAATCCGGTACAGGATTCCCCGTTGATGAGCGATCACTGCCTTCAGTTGTATGTGCAAATGCACATACAGCTGAAAGCTGTCAGGGTAGTCCGCGGATCGCGCGACCGCGGCCTACACTGGCTGCAGAGTTTGACCTCTGCCCCGACGCGGGCGCGATGACGTCATCAGCGCCGCCAGTGACAAGAAGGTGGATGCCGGCGGCTCTTCAGGGGTGAGTATGAGAGTGGCTCACTGTGTATATGATGTTGGGGGGAACGCTTATAATACTTGGTGGGGTGTATGATACTGGGGGGGAGTGTATAATACGGGGGGGGGGCTTATAATACTGGGGGGAGTGTATAATACGGGGGGGAGTGTATAATACTGAGGGGGCTTATAATACTGGGGGGGCTTATAATACTGGGGTGGCTTATAATACTGGGGGGTGTACTAAAGCGCATATAATACTGGGGGGGGCTATTTATAAGCACACAATACTGTGTGTGGATGCCACTGTGGAGCATATAATCCTGTGGGGGGGGGGACACCTACTGCGGAGCATATAACACTGGGGGGCTACTGTGGTACTGTGGAGAATATAATATTGTGTGGTGGGCCCACTGCAGAGCATATAATACTGTCTGGGGTCCCCTCACTATTTATATCACACAGTATCTGTTTTATAGCAGACGTGATATTAGTACAGGATGTAAGAATATTACACGGTAACTATAAAACAGATCCTGTGCGATGTAAATAGTGAAAATTAATTGTTCAAAGTACCAAATGCCGAGACCTTTACATTTCAGTACAACGTTGTTTGTATTATTGAAAGCTCTGTAAAGCCCCACATGACTGTAATTTTTGGTCAGTAACTGTCCGCAATTGTGGATCCGCATAGTATTAAGTCTATATTGTCGTGTTGGCACTCCGCGAAAATTTTGTGGGTTTTGGGTTGCAGTTTGGGCACTCGGTCTCTAAAAGGTTCGCCATCACTGATATACGGTATCTGCAGTGCTCCTATTAACCGCTTCCCGATGGAACAGGAGCACTGCAGATCCCCTATATTCAGTAGACCGGGCACTTTCAGACACAGGGATACCTAATGTGTTTGTGTTTCACAGTCATTTTCTATCTATTTTTATATTTTTGTATCTATCTATTCTAGGGAAAGGAGGGATTTAGAACTTTTAATTTTTTTAATTTTTTTTTTTAAGCTTCTTTTTTTCACTATTTTATGGGAGATTCTATACATTGATATTGCGGCTGGTCATAGACACCCCTCCCCCCCCTTCCTAAAAAAAAAAAAAATAAATAAAATATTTTTTTGCTGACTCTAGTATAATCCGAGGGGGACTTTTTCAGCACAAAAACTGTGCTGAAAAATTCGGCTTATACTCGAGTATATACGGTAATTCTTTACTGTATCACCTTAGTGACTTTTTGGTTGCTGAATTTAATTTGCTAAACCTTCAAATGAAGGTTGGTATTTTGTACACTTCAAGACTAGTCAGGTCTTTGTAGAGTTAACTGTCTCTGAAGGGGTGTCCTCTTCCCTCAGTATTGCTGAGCAGTAACTACGATAGGTACGTTGGTAGCTGCTTTAAGGGCTAGTTCACACGGGGGCTATGAGGCAGATTTTGACAGCGGATTTCGCCTCAAAATCTGCCTCCATACAATGGTGGTCTATGGAAACCGCTAGCTTTCGTTTTTCTGCTAGCAGTTTTTTGCTACAATGATTGTAAAGTATATGGAAACTATTGGTGCCTACATCACTCCTCAGAATGTGCATTTATGGATTGATCAAGGAGTAAAAATTGTGTACCTAATTTTGCAAGGTGGAAGGGCCCACCTGCACTATAGGCAGACCTAGGTGCATAAATAGCAGAGGTAACAGTCTGCTTAGAGAGAGCGTATCCCAGTGAGTACAGAGCGTCAGTATTATAATCATAACCAACCTAAATGTACAAATGTATTGTGACAAAATCCATTTTTTAGTCTAAGGTTCCTCATACTTGCTATTTAATGTGTTTTGCAGCTAATGCATTTCATATAACCTTTATTTCTCTTAGGCTGGGACGCTACAACATTTTCAGCAATTTGCAATGAAATCACAGTGTTGTGACTCACTCCACAATTAAGTTGTAGAATTTTTCTGCAGGAAACAATTTTTTTGCAAGAAAAAAAAATAGATAAACATTAGGGATACTAATCAAGTTACACTAAGATTTAAAGGGATTCAATCATTAAAATTGTATTCTTTCTGCCTACAACGTCAGAATAGCCTTAAGAAAGGCTATTCTTCTCCTACCATTAGATGTCTTCTCCGGTCCACCATTCGATAGAAATCCCGGTTTTCGTTGGTATGCAAATGAGTTCTGTTTGAGCGCCAGGGACCGCCCCCAGTGCTGCGAGAGAATCTCCAGCGCCGCCTCTATCTTCGTCTGGAACAGCCTCTCTTTGCGCCTTCTTTGGGCGCTGGGTTTAAATTGGGTTAAAAGTTATATTTTATTAACTTTTGGACTCGTTTGATGCTGGCCTTTTACACACTTTTTGGAATGTTTGCTGTTGCCGGTTGGGTCCATCCGGTGTCCGTGCTTCCCGAGATCGAAGAACAATTTTTCTGCTTCTACAGTGTGGTGAGCTGGATTTTGCTATGTTTTGCATTTAAATTGCGCATGCCCGCCAGCCACAAGAAAATGGCCACTTACAATACTGTGCAAGCGGCCATTTTCTTGTGCATGCACAGTCAGCTCGGCCCGAGGCCTAGAAATTTGAACCCAGCTCCGGAAGAAGACGCGAAGAGGCGGCACTGGAGAGTTCTCTCGCAGCATTGGGGACGCCCCCAGTGCTGTTTGAGAGCTGGGGCCCGCCTCCACTGCTATGAGAGAACTCATTTGCATACCGCCAAAAACCTGGAATTCTACTGAACGGAGGCCCGGAGAAGACATCTAAAGGTAGGAGAAGTGTTGCCTTTCTATAAGGCTATTCTGACGTGGTAGGCAGAAAAAATACAATTTTAATGATCGATAAATAATATAATGTTTGCAGAAATAAAGACTAGTTATAGTTTTTTTGGGTTTTTTAGATCCAATGTTTCATCAAACTTTATATAAGTGAAGGCGAGGAACTTTGTAATTGTAAAATATATATATATATATATATATATATATATATATATATATATATATATATGTATCAGAGTGAAATGCTTTATTTAGCTCTTATCAGGAATTATCCCATCACTCTGCTAAAATATCTTTCATTGTGAAAATCAACTGTAAGTGACTTGACTCATCTCTTTAGAATTCTATAGAGAGGGAAGGGAAAGTTTAAAGGGGTATTCCCATAACGCCTGTTCACCAACCTGCAGGCTGTGTGCTCTCTTCACTTCCTGGTTTTCTCGGCACATTGGTGGGCGGGGTTTCACTTCCTCTGCTATCTGCTGTGTTTGCAGTCAGTAATCAGGGATTGGTTATAAATGCATTACCACAGTATGTAGCTGATGTAGAGGCTGATGTAGCAGAGCTGGATTTGAGTCAGTTTGCATTACATACAGAGGTAACACACTCCCTATCTCAGCCCTTATCAGCCAAATTCAATTAAACTGTGGAAGAGCTGAAGATAAAGAGTTTAGAAATCCCTGAGCTCTTACCTCCCCCCTCCCCTATCTGAGGAGCTCCGTTACTTGTCAGACATACACAGCTCAAAGCTGCTGCTGAGCACTCAGCTCCTCCTCCCCCCCCCCCCCCCCCCCCCCCGAGAGCAGGCAGCTATGTCACTGAGTGACTGAGTAGATAAGCCCGTAGTCCGGGGCCCCTGTCGTACAAACGCAGGTAAACAACGAAGTGAATAAATTAAGATTGCGGCCAAACAAAGCAGTTTTGATAAAGCAATGTATTTAGAAAAAGTCTTAAATCCACATAAACTAGCAGTATAGATAGGATCCTTGTTATGGGACAACCCCTTTAAGCAAGAAGTGGTGATAAAGAGAAGAAACCCAGGTTTAAGCTGATGTTGGCGTAAAATAGAAGTATTTCTATCACAACCAGGTGACTACCGGTACTTCTCTAAATATGTGCGTCATGTGTCTGAATGAGAGAGAGAGCAGTTTCCTCCTTTAAAGCTGAGGCGCTTTTAATAATAAGATAATTTTTTAATAGTCCCACCATGGGGAAGTTCAGTGTGTTACAGAGCATAGATATTACAATATACAAATACAAAAGCTCCAAGTTAGAGGCATTGAAGAGACAGGTACAGATAAATAAGGTAAAGGTAAAAAAGGTAGTAGAAGGGATATCACAACTAATAGATCTTTCAGTTCTCTGTATGGAATGATCTACGCTTAGCTTGGTGTTGGTTGTACAGCCTAACCACACCGGTGAGGAAAGACTTCTGATAACGCTCCTTCTTAGGGGGCGTTCACACTACCGTCGGTGTCCAACAGGTAGTGTCCGCTCCTAGTGTCCGCTCAAAATCTGGCACGGACATTAGGAGCGGACACTAGCTGTGTCCGTGACACCTGTCATTTATTTAAATGGGCATCGCCCATGTCGGGTTTTTCTGTCCGCTTGAAAAGTCGGACATCTTTACATGCGGACAGTGAAGGAAGGGCACGGAGTGCAAAAGAACACACCCGATGGCCATTTAAATAAATGACAGGTGTCACAGACACAGCTAGTGTCCGCTCCTAATGTCCGTGCCAGATTTTGAGCGGACACTACCTGTCGGACACCGACGGTAGTGTGAACGCCCCCTTACACTTAGGATGAAGCAGTTGGTCACTGACAGTTGTGGGGGAGGTAGGCTCAGTGGTAGCAGCAGCGGACCCAGACAGTCAGAGACAGACACCAAAATCAGGTTCAACAGGTTTTGTAGCCTGTGTGTTTATTTTGCAAAAAGAAACTGGCAGAAAATAAACAAGCATTAGCTTCAGGCAAAAGCAGTAACACAAATCCTGCTTGTCCGAGCGGCTAACTAAACAAAGGTACTTTAAGTGTAGGTGTGGCTTGCTCCAGCCACACGGTCAAAACAGAAGCTATGGTACACACTGGTCTCTCAGCAGATGTCAGGGGTGTTGGGACAGAACCCGGCTCCTCCACTCTCTCCAAGGAACTGCTCAGGACTGAAGTCTTGACAGGTTTTATAGGCCTTAATGAGGCCCCTCTCGCACCTGTGCTTGGAAGCTCCTGCTTTAGGACAAGAAGTAGTTAAGTGAAAGGCTATCTCACAGGTAAGGGTTTCCTACAGTTCTGTGTTGACCTCACTCACCACGTATAAGTGAGGAATCTGGGGAGATACAGCGCCCTTCCAGAACTTTACCCGTCACTTTCTCACACAGTACTGCCCAGTGTTATCACGGTCTCATGTATAGGATGGGAATTATTCTCCAGCATGGAACTCACCATGGAAAGTATTTTCATAGAAAGTATGCAGAAGTTTCTTTGTGGACTTTCTGCTTCCTTGGGTATAATTGACATGGCCGTAACGGATTTGGAAAATGCAGCGCATATTTTCCACAAAATTTTCCTCATGAACACACATATACAGTAACACCTTACTCTGAAAAGTCAAATCAAATAACAGGTACAATATGAAGGAGTATCCTCATCTCAAGGGTCATATTTAGATTTGTAGCCTGTGTTTTACTGAAATAGATTGCTTTATCTTTCCCTGTTTGCCATATACAGCTATACTTTTCAACTTATTGTTTAAGATAAGATAAGATAATCCTTTAATAGTCCCACAATGGGGAAATTTCAGTGATACAGTTTCATAGATGTTACAGTAGTATATAACAAGAGAGAAAACACATAGAAGCTCATGGCAGATAGAGAAATCCTAGGAATCATAGCAACTAAAATGAAAGCAACACAGACACACTGCAGGATCATTTAGTTATCTGTGTGAAGTGATGTTAATAATACAGCCGAATGTGGTTGGAGGACTCCAGGAGGGGTCACAGCATATAGATATAACAGGCAAAAAACGTTTTTTTGCAGAGGTGGGGGACATATGCAGCATATGCATCATGATAACATGTGGCAGTTCCTTTAGTAGGTAGTGAGATCTCCTGCTCACAGCTGATAGTTCGGTATCTTGTCTCAGCACTATTGTCCATTAACCACAAAAAAAAAAAAAAAAATGCCCCAAATGTCCTTCATCACAAACCCTCCTCCTTTCTTCTTCGCACTGTGTTCTGCTGCCCAGAGAAGTCTGAAGCCATCCAGGTAGACAGGCTGCTGCTCTCTTTCCAAGCTTCCATAAACTCATGGGGTAGGTGGGTGATGGTAGGTTCCCAGGTTGTAACAGAGTCCCACGTGTCCACAGTAAAAGAAAGAAATTGTCAGGATACGGAGTCGCCGCGGTCTCCTTGCTGCGCGGCGTCTCCCTGGGAGACGTGTTAGGAGTTCTATTGGGTGTGCTTAGGTAATTTAGGGTTAATCTTTTTCTTGCCTTCAGTCTCCATGTCATTAGCCATCAGGTGTGTTCTCTGCTGCTATTTAAACCCCACCCAGGCATGGATCCTTGCCAGCCATTCACTTGTTTCCTGGTCCCCCTGCTCAGTCTGATTCCCTGTCTGTTTGTATTCGGTCTGTTTCTTGGTTTGTATACCCGGCTTGTATTTTTGACTATCCCTTGTCTTTTGATTTGGTACCTTTATTATATCTCCTGGCTCGACCTCTTGCTCGTCTGACCTCGCCTTCTCTTCTGTGTCTTGCTGCGACTTGTGGTCCTCCCTGGTTCCATGCTATTTAGTCTTTTGTTTTGCATTGCAGTTACACTGTGCTTTCTGTTTAGGTGTGACCCCGTGACTCCAGTCCCTAGGACTTTCAGGGCCTCCTCTTCCCTTATCCTAGCCGCCGGGATAGAAGTGTAGGAGTCGTGGTAGGCGCACTTCAATTAGGAAGTGCATTGGTCTGCCTCATCTCAGATATTACAGCATAGTTATATCTGCAGGGCCTACGACCCCTTTTGTCATTAGCTGCACAGTGTTGCTTTCCAGCTGTGTCCCTTTGCACTGCCTGACCCTGACTCCAATCCTTACAGAAATACCAGGTTTCTCCTCCATGCCGCATGGTGTCCATGTGGTTCTTAGCTCATGGGGGGGATGGTAACAGGCACATGTGCAGAACAGGAAAACTCCAGTTCTTGAGTCATTGTCCATGCTTTAACAATAGAAACTCCACAGGGTCTTCCATTCGATTTATAGTTGCTAATTCATAGTGCTAGTTTGCTTACTTAGAGGATTCTTGAAGATACAGACAAAGAGAGTGAAAAGGAAAGATAAAGGTTGCTCCCAGCTTGGAGCTCTGTTTCGAGGCAGCCACTGAAGGCAGCGCCAGGAAGTAGAAGCTGGTTGTCTAGCTTACAGTCCTACTCATAGGTTTTGATGACTCCTGGCCATCTGTATTCTCTTCCCCCTCACTTTCATTGCATATGACTTTCTGTTTTTAGGGTCAGGGAATAACACTCCTTGAAGAGTGTGCACTTTTGCAGGCATATGGAGACTTACAAAGCCATTTTCGCTCCACTAGGGGATTATGGGGAATATGCAAATCTGTTTCTCAGGATGTAATTAGGAAAACAGTGCCTCTGTATGATCTGTTCATCCTGGGAAACAAATTTGCATATTTTCCGTAATCCCCTAGTGGAGCGAAAAGGGTTCTGTAAGTCTCCATACGCCTGCAAAGGTGCCCACTCCTCAAGGAGTGTTGTTATCCGCTGACCCTGGTCTAAAGTCTCACACCCAGCCAAACCAGTTTCCCTACGCTGTGCTGATGAGATCCAACCAGATCAAAACAGCGCTGTCCACAGCTGGGATTCTGTTCCTTTTGGAGTGGATATACTGGTTTGGCAATGTTATTAGGCTTATTGAAAAAGTCATGCATGATGTTAAGGGGGCTGTCCTAACAGGCAGCGTTCAGAGGCACTGTTTTCCTAATTACATCCTGGGAAACAGATTTGCATATTCCCCATATTTCTATTTTTAAGCACTATTAAGGGCTTGATAAGTTTCTTTAGCAGTGTCTCTATTATCTGTGTATGTAAATCCAGAAATAATGGTGCTGTTTAGAGAAAGCAGGAAAATTAACTGAAGACCAGGAATTGGAGGGAGAGGAGACAGGAGGGTAGCTGAAAGCCTGATATGAGAAAACCCCTTTGGGCTAAGGCCACATGCAGTGGGCCACAGCGAAAAAGCACAGTCCTTTTCACAGAAAGTTCGCAGCGTTTTCCTTTTCAATTATACCTATAGGGAAAATGCCAGTGTTTCCGTAAGAATAATTGACATGCTGCGATTTCCAAAAACGCTACAGTTTTAGAAATTGCATAATTTCCACTGCTCATATTTTTGCTAAAATCCCATCCACTTTGCAGGGACTGCAAAACGCTGCAGTTTTTGCTGCTGTGTTTATGTCACATGGGGCCCTGGCCTTAAAGGGATTTTCCAGGCAAAAAAATTTTTTTTATTTTTTTTTAATGCTGTTAGTGCTATTAATGGGTTAAAAAGTGTACCCAAATACATTTAGTAGTATTTTGAGTGATTTCTGTGTTTCTCTGGGAGCTCCTGGCATCTTCTGCATTTGTTTATGTGGTGTAACTTACTGCTATCTTAGCTAAAGTATTTGTAGGCTGACTCACACTGTCTCCGTCTCACACCCCCTCCGTGTCTCTCTAGCTAGCCCTTTTCAACTAACTCAGCCCAATCCCCACCCCATCATACTTGCCTATCTTCCTTCTAGGCTTCCTCTTGAGAGACGGCTCCTCCCTCTTTTCTGAATGCCAGTACGCACAATAGTCTTAGCGCTGTCCTGCAGCTGACAATCCACCTCTACTGCACAGACGTGGGAAGCTACTTTAGAGGTGGAATACCAGCTGTAGCACAACTACAGAAACTGGGGATGAGAATGTCACTGGATAACCAGAAAATGTCCCTGGGGCAGTCACATGACTTCCCCAGGGATATGGGTAAATATACGCTTTTGGTAAATTTTATGTAATATAGAAAGTAGGTGGGGGAAGGGTGTTTAGATTCAGGTAGGACTTACATTTTATTTTGGACAACCCCTTTAAAGGGGTTGTCCCACGTCGCATACTCGCAGTCTTCGCTGCAGTAAATTCTTCTGTCTTCCGGCTTTGTTGCGTCATTGGTGGGCGGGGTTACATATGCAAAGCCAGCGGCGAGAAGTTCCCCCCCTCCGGAATAGCAGCATCGCTCCTGCCGCTGCTGGCTTCACCTGGGCCGGTGTCTACACTCCCCGGCATCCGCCTCTCCATTACAGCGGATGCCGGGTCTGTATTGGTGGCCCCTTCCCTCCCCCCCAAAGTGTAAACTACTCCCGTGCACTTAGCCCCTTCTCCCTCCCCCCTCAGAGCAGCAGATACATCACTTGACTTATGACCAGATAAGTCAAGGGTGTGTAAAAAAAAAAAAAAAAATTAATAAAGTAAGATAGTGGACAAACAAAGCAGTTTTGCTGAAGCAGTGTATTTAGGAAAAGTCTTACATTAACATTATCAAGCAGTATAGATAGGATCCTTGTGATGGGACAACCCCTTTAAGAGGAATTTTTTTTAATAGATTGGTGGCATAGAGTTCCAGTAGGTAGAGTTGAGAATCTTACCATAGATTGGCTGCTTTCTTTCTGGTCAGTAGGTCCAGGTATTGCTGCTTCTGTGGGCACTTTTATTTTGTTTGTTACTGTAGTAATAATCCTAGCATTTAGATATATTTTTAAGAATGTTTGTTTTTTCTGTTTGTTTTTTTTTATGGGGTTCATTTATAGTGTAATTTAATTTTCACAAACTTGTCATAGATACATGTCAGAGGTTTTGATCACTTGGCGTCTGGATGCCAAAGCTAAACTACAAACTAGGTGCATTGGTAGACTTGGTGCATTTCTTTCTCGCCCTATGCAAATTATTTGTATTACATAAAAACTAAATATTATTATTACTGTCTTTTGTTCTTGCTATTTCAGACAATGTCATAAATCGTAAGAGAGAAATTTGGCCGTGGTAAATACAGTTCTGTATTGTAGACAACACAATGGATGAAATCCCGGTGAAGGTGGCAGTGAGAATCCGTCCACTGTTATCCAAAGAGATTCTTCATAATCATCAAGTATGTGTGAGGCCAGTCCCAAACAGCCAGCAGATTATCATTGGAAAGGACAGAGTCTTCACATTTGACTATGTTTTTGGGAAAAGCTCCACGCAGGATGATGTCTACAGCTGCTGCATCAAACCACTTTTAGTGTCTTTAATTGAAGGGTACAACTCCACAGTTTTTGCTTATGGACAGACTGGATCTGGCAAGACATATACAATTGGTGGAGGCCATATTGGTAGGTTAAAAATACATGATTCCTGGGTCAGTGTTTAGTTGAGAAGGTTTTTTGCATGTTAGACATTTATAGTCTTATAGATGTGGAACCTGCACCTGAAGAACTGTGTTGTGGGCACCTGTCTCGTGGCTGTGAATGTCAGACTGGTCATGCTTACAGCTGCAGATTAAATTTGAACAGATACAAAATGTCACATGTATGGCCCTGTTCACATGCTGGAAAATTGAGAGGAATTTGAGGTGGACATCCACCTCATTTTCCAGCCTCAGGCTCCACATGGCATAATACCAATGTAAAACAGGACCGAACAGGCCACTTACTTTTTTAGTGTTCTGCTCTGATCTCTGTTTCCCATTGAAAAAAATTGGAGGCAGAATCAAGGAGGAATCTGCCTCAGATTTTGGGGCAGACTCTGTCCAAAAATCAGCGGCAAATTCTGCCATGTGACCGGGGCTTTAAAGTCTTAGTCTCTTTCACTGTTTGTTTTTTTTAACATTACAAAACACCCCTGCGTCACGCTGCCTATAGGCCCAATGTAGAAGTTGCAGGTCTTTTGCGACCTTTTTTCCCATGTTCCATGTAAATTTTATACACTCAGAATGAAGGAACAGAGCCAATGCAGTGATGTACCGTATTTTTCGGACTATATAGACGCACTTTTTTCCCCCCAAATTTGGGGGGAAAAGAAGGGTGCGTCTTATAGTCCGAATGTGGCGCCTGGCATCCGCTGTAATAGAGAGGCGGATGCCGGCAAGGGATAGATGCAGGTGCCGGGGCCTGAGACATCGCTGCGCTCCTCTGCCCTGCATGAAGCCAGCAGCGGCAGCGGTGATGCTATTCCACTCCTCCGTCCCCCCGCCGCTGGCTTCATGCAGGGCAGAGGAGCGTAGCGATGTCTCAGGCCCCGGCACCTGTGCCAGCGTCTATCCCTCGCCGGCATCCGCCTCTCTAGTACAGCGGATGCCGGGTCAGTATCGGTGGCCCCTTCTCCCCCGGGGCTGGTCCCCACTGGCCCCATAACTGTAAAGTTGCAGGCCGGCTCCTGCGTGGCGATATCGCAGGAGCCGACCTGTTCGGGTGACAGCCGGGAGCCTAATGAAGGCTCCCAGGCCTGTCACTGCTATATTAGTATTGCGGCTGGGTCTATGACCAGCCGTAATAGTAATATACAGAATGTCCCATAGACGGCAATACAGTTGTATTGCCGTCTATGGGACTTGCAATCAAGTGACCGCAGGTTCAAACCCCCCGGGGGGGAATAAAATAGTAAAAAAAAAAAAAAAAAAAGCTTTAAAAATATATAAGAAATGAAATAAATTAAGAGTTCTAAATCACCTCCTTTCCCTAGAATATATATACCAGTAGAAAATCATATATCATAAACCGCCGGTTTTTTTTTCAATACAAGGTGATCTAAGCAATAGATATTCCCCAAAATGGTATAACTAAAAAGTACATCTGGCCCCGCAAAAAAAAAAAACACTCTATGCATCCCCGTACAGCTGCAGGGTCACCTGTCAATGTGGCCTTGCAGCTGTTGCAAAACTACAACTCCCATATACGGTATTAAATATTTTACCATTTTTTGCTTCAAAATTTTTTTTCCCTATTTTCCTCCTCTAAAACCTAGGTGCGTCTTATAGTCCGAAAAATACGGTAATTGTTTGCATATGGTTACAGGTCTTATACAGGGTAGACTCTGTAACTTATATTACCAAGTGATCACTGACAGGAATAAGAACTTTTCACGTTGGAGCCGAAGACTTTTCAAGTTTGGTCTTCATACGTGCCCATTTCTGTAATTAATTTGTTAATTTTTGTGTCTACTTCTACTGTTTTTCTGTGTCGTGACGATACATGATAGTAATGCCATCTGTCACAGATTTAGTCCCCTATTGGCTGATCTTCACTATTCTGTCTTAGCACAGATGTGAATATAGCGTTATATACTACCCTGTTTCCCCGAAAATAAGACGGTGTCTTATATTAATTTTTGCTCCCAAAGATGCACCATGTCTTATTTTCAGGGGTTGTCTTTATTTTTTTCAAAGAAGAATTCACATATATTGCTAAATATAAAAATTAACATTTATTAAATACTGTACAGTATAAAAATATTTTTATAGATTTGTAGGGCAGGCGATTTTGGACACAGGGATACCTAACAGGTATGTGTTTCACAGTATTTACATACTTTTATATGTGTTCTAGGGAAATGGGTTGATCTTTTATTTTTATATATATATATATATATATATAAAATATTTTTTTTCTTTTTTTGCATTTATTAACCCCCTGTAATACATTACAGACAGGCAACCTGCCTTCAAAAGAAATGACGATTTTTTGCATTGCATTTGCGAAGGTCTGATCACTAATGCAATGCAATGCATTAGTGATCAGACCTTTGCAATTGCATTGCATTGCAAAAAAATCGTCATTTCTTTTGCAGGCTGCATAGAGCAGCCTGCAAAAGAAAAGCACTGCCGACAGGCCGGGGAGCCTTTACAACGTGACGTCGGCCCTGGAGCATGCTCCAGGTGCCGACGATCACCGGCGCCAGAAGGGTTAATTCCCACGGTCCTGCCGGGTGTTTAACTATGCCGGCCACCCGGGAATCGGGCGGCCGCCATAGCCGCCTGGTGTCTGCTGTTGTCAGCAGACATCCAGCGCTAATGCCTCCGGTCGGTGCCCACACACGCTCCCATAGAAATGAATGGAAGAGCCCGGCACGCCGATTAACCCCCCCCTCTTGCCGGCTACTTCCATTCATTTCTATTCACTACGTCTTACTTTCGGGGGAGCGCCTTATATTAGGCAAGGCAGCAAAATGTCTGCCATGCCTTACTTTCGGGGTATGTCCTATTTTCGGGGAAACACGGTATATGTTTTGGTGCCATTATAGCTTATGGAACAATGATTCTCTAATAGGTTGACTTGCGGATAACCTATTTTAGTTACCATTCCGCATTGAAAAGTGTCTGTTGTTTCAGATTTTAGTTTCTGTAAATGAATAGTTCAGGTGACCATAATAAACTACAATATGTCTCACCAGAGCAGGTTAGCAGGCAGGAATGACACTGATATGAGAAGATGGGGCATTTTTCTCTGATAAGAACCTTTGTGATATGCAGTATCTAATAGTCACCCAAACTATTTATTTGAGAATTTAAGGCTATGGCTACACAGCAATGTGTAGTTTTTCGCATATGACAATAAATGTGATCATGTTGCAACCAGCAAATTACATCATAGCATTAATCCAGTCCTGTAGATTTCTGCACAGCCACATGTACTAACATTAGGTGCGATCAGTATTTGTGAAACATTGCAAGGCCATTAATTTCCCTATGTCCCTATCCTAGCTATTACTCAGAATTCTTTGTCAGAAATATTGCGTTACGTGTTATTATACATTACACTGCTGATGTATTTTCACCAGCCTTGAAAATGAAATTGTACAAAATGTATAAACTGTTTAATATTTTTTTTCTGTCACTGACCTTCATAAAGTAAAGAGTTTTGTTGTATTTATAGCCTCTGTTGCTGATGAAGAAAAGGGTATTATACCACGTGCCATACAGGAACTTTTCCAGGCAATCTCTGAAAATCACAACATTGAATTTACTGTCAAAGTTTCGTATATCGAGGTATACAAGGAAGATCTGAGGGACCTCTTGGAACTGGAAACAAATGTAAAAGATATACATATCCGAGAAGATGAAAAGGGAAACACAGGTGCAGATAGTGTTATGGATTATAAATGCATTATTTTATGAATTACAAGTAAATTATTTTACAATGCTCCTGTAGGTTACAAAATCATTTCTAAGATGGCCATGGTAGACTAAAAATATTTAGTAATCTTAACTAATAGGTAGGCAGTGTAAGCTTATAGAGCAGACAGTCTAAAGATGTGCCAGATTGATCAAAGTGGTTCATGCTGTATCATAAATTTGATTCTGCCCCATTTTATTTAACTTTACACCACCTACTTGTACTAAAATTTTGTAGCACAGTTTTGGTGCACATTAGCACATCTTAATCCACACCTTTTTTTTCCAAAGTATATTGCACCCCTTTGTGCTAAGCCACAACCTTTTGTCAAGCAAGTCACAAAAAAAAAAAAAAAAGTTGAACAATGTTGCAAAGCAGGTACGCCATCACAATTTTACAATCCATTGGCGTAGTAAAACTCTGCCATTGTGTTTTGAGATGATAATTAAAAAAAAAAAAAAGGGAAAGAAACAGATAAAGCAAATCCTTACATACATTTATTGAAAAAAATAAAATAAACGCATGATATTTGTATTAAAGGGATCCGATCATTAAAACACAATTTTTTTCTGGTTGACACGTAGAAATAGCCTTAAGAAAGGCTATTCTTCTCCCACCCTTAGATGTCTTTTCTGCACCGCCGTTCCGTAGAAATCCCGGTTTTCATCGGTATGCAAATGAGTTCTTTTGCATCACTGCGGGTGGACCCCAGCGCTCAAACAACACTGGGGGTGTCCCCAATGCTGCGAGAGAACTCTCCAGCGATGCCTCCATCTTCTTCAGGAACGTCCTCTTCACGCGTCTTCTTCCGGCGCAGGTCAAACTTGTAGGGCTCGGGCAGAGCCGACTGCGCATGCCCACAGGCCACAAGAAAATGGCCGCTTACTTACTGTGTATGCAGCCATTTTTCTTGTGGCTGCGGGCATGCGCAGTCGGCTGTGCCCGAGGCCTACAAGTTTGACCAATTGTGCCGGAAGAAGACGCGTGAAGAGGACGTTCCTGAAGAAGATGGAGGCGGCGCTGGGGAGTTCTCTCGCAGCTTTGGGGACGCCCCCAGTGCTGCGAGAGAACTTGTTTGCATACTGACGAAAACCGTGATTTCTACGGAACAGCGTCACTGACAAGACATCTAAAGGTAGGTAAAGGATCCCTTTAAAGTGAAAGGATAAGTTTATTGGGGAAAAATGTACAATTAAAAAGAAGCTGTAGTACGCTGGCCCACTTCAAACCTAGATACAAGATGAGATATGGTTGGTTATGTAGGCATGATCTGTATGATATCCTGCAGTACATTTGCACACAGATATTGCAGCTGAACCTGTAGATATTGCATACTCATTGGTCACCAAAGCTGGTGTCCGAGCGTTCCTGAGAAACTCTTGCTGTGTATGCACAAGCATTATCCTGCTGAAAAGGCCACTTAGAAGCCCTAAGATGGGAGGCAACAGATGAGGGGGTACACAAAAAAAACCCAAGAATTTCTTTCTGTAGGCAAGTGGGTTGACAGTGCTGTCCTCTCCCACTAGATATGCTTACTAGACACTCTCCTTGTTCAGTTGGCCAAGTAGTGTTCATGAATAACCACCGCAGTGGACAGAGCGATTGTTTGTTTGTTTTTTTGTGTTTTTTTTTTTTAAAGTCCTCTCCCAATACTCTTGGCTATTTTGTGATGACAAACTTCAAGGAGCAATGCGCCAACATCAAATTCTGTTTCCTGTTAGAGAAAACAGCGTCAGAAACGGTTCAGGGGATGAATCCTGGTGTTACAGCTATGACTCTGAAACAAAGCAGACCAGCCAGTGGAAGACTGAAAAAGCACGACAAGTGAAATTAAATTTGAAGTCCACGTTAGTTTGTTTTTTTTTACATCAAAGCAGTCGTTGATGTTGAATTTGTTTCTCAATATTACTATCTGCTATCTCTCCCTAAGGAGTGACAATATCCCCCGAACCCTGGCTAAGCCTCTCACCTCTACCAGGTTATAGTCCTCTCTACATCGGGCTGAAGAGATCCAACCAGATCGAAACAGCCGTCCTCGATTGAGAGACTATAACCTGGTAATAATCCCAGCGTCATTGCAAAACAAAGGCCTCTTGGAAGGTCGGGCATGAGGCTAAAGGGAGCAGCCATTATTGGGTTATTTCACTGGAATCCTGTCATAAGACAGGCTTGCTCATTCCAGTGAGCGCCTCTATTGGTTCCAATACTGAGGCAGCAACTGTCTTCCTAATTACATCATGGAAGGCAGATTTGCATATTCTTCCCATAGTTATCTGCAAGTATTGAAGCAATTTCTTGAGGCATTGAGAAAAAAGGACCTGAGTTGTGGCAGTCAGGGGATTGACTTCTTCATCATGACAAATCACCTCCCCACACAGCGTTGAAAATCACACGATTTTTGATGGCATGACACGGTTTCTCACCCCATTTACTCGCCCGACCTGGTTCCCTGCAACTTCTTATTATTCCCAAGAATGAAGAAAAACCTTGAGGTTAAACATTTTCAGGACTTAGAAGAGGATAGGGTAAAATAACTGGAGACACTTAAGTGCATTAGTTCAGAAGTATATAAGAAATGTTTTGAACATTGGAAAACCATTGGGACAAGTGCATATCATCTAATGGACAGTATTTTGAAGGGGATTGATGTTTTCAAAATGACTAAAAAAAAAAAGATGTAATTCTCATCATTTTTTTTTTGGGGGGGGGGGGAACCCCCTCTTATGTGGTTGCAGCAGTGCTGTGGAGTTGGTAGGCCAAAACTCAGACTCATCCCTTTTTTTTTTTTTTTTTTTTTTTTTTTTTTTAATATAGTCCAATTCTTAATGAGATTCTTAATTCATTAAAAAAGCTAATGATTAAATTCCCATGAAACTAAATAGGCATCAAACTAGGAATCTGATTATACGATAGGAAAAATTGTATAAAATATTTTGAAGCAGGAGTCAGTACCTTTTTTTCTGACTCCACCCAAAATTGGACCCATCTCCAACTTCATAGCCTTGGGTTGCAGGATGTGCTGCACATATTGCTAAGCTGTAAGTGTAATGACAAAATATTTCTCCTAGGGTCTCTTCAAATTTCTATATATGTTGCAACACTGGTGTTTACCGCCATTATATACATAAAAATGAGGGGTTAGTGCAGGAAGGGAGAGAATAAGCTAGAAATCTCTCCAGACTATTGCTGCCTATGGTTGAGACTGCTGTAAAGCAGATCTTTAAATTCTGTTAATGGAGTTGAGAAAAGGCTCAGACAAGATGCTGGCCTCTATAATCATATTTACAAAAAAAAAAATATTAAAAAAATCTACAATCAGAGAATTAAAGCATTTCCTTTTAAAGAAAGTTGTGAAATTATTCTGTAAGCTTTTTTTATTTCTTTGTAAGTGATGCAATTATTTTGTGTTGGTCTCTCCAGTTATTATTGGTGCCAAGGAATGTCAAGTTGAAAGTGCAGATGAAGTCATGAGTCTTCTAGAAGCTGGCAGTGCGGTTCGCCACACTAGCACTACTCAAATGAATGAGCGCTCCAGCCGCTCTCATGCAATCTTCACCATTAGTATATGCCAACAAAGGGATGCCAATAATGGCAATACAGAAAATGGATCCAAGAAATCAGTCCAGATGATCTGTTCAAAATTTCACTTTGTAGACTTAGCAGGCTCAGAAAGAGTGACCAAAACTGGGAACACCGGAGAGAGATTTAAAGAGTCCATTCAAATTAACAGTGGTCTGCTTGCTCTGGGGAACGTAATAAGCGCACTTGCTGATCCAAAGAGAAAAAATGCACATGTCCCATACAGGGATGCTAAGATCACTCGTATTCTTAAAGATTCTTTGGGAGGAAATGCCAAAACCGTTATGATTACATGCATTAGTCCTTCTACTTCTGACTTTGATGAATCTTTGAATTCTCTTAAGTACTCCAACCGAGCCAGGAATATAAGAAACAAGCCAATTGTAAATTATAACCCTGACTGGGACAGAATTGATGAAATGGAGCTGGAAATAAAGGCACTGCGAGAAGCTTTGCAAAACCAGCAGAGCAGTAGGGTGAGTCGGACAAGCCAGGTGTCTCAAGACTGGAGCCAAGAAAAGAGTAAAATCAGGGCTTTAGAAGAACAACTTGCACAATATCAGTTGGAATGTTTCAACCATCGACATTGTACAGAAGAAGCTCTAGAGCTGTTACATGAACTAAGGGATGTATCTGGCCTTACAAAACCCCAAAAGAGTAGACTTCAAAGTTGGCTTGTTATGGCTGAGGAATTAAGGAGTGACATGACTGTGATGTCTGGAACTGACGGTTCAGCTACCAGTAGAGAGGAGCCACATCACATTACTATACTACAGCTCAAAAGGGAACTGAAGAAATGCCAGGTATGTGCATCATCTTTAGAATAATTTATTGTCACCGATACATGCATCCACATTGTTGTCACATGTCATCAAAGAGTCATTGGTCTCTTTCTGTTCATAATACAGTTAGTAAAATTGTACATGGACTTTCATCCTTATGTGATGTATACTTACTTTACATGAATTCTAGGTCTCTGGATTCAGGTAAAAGATTTATTTGCTATGTGACACAGTATTACTTGATGTCTTCTATCAGGTCTTCAAAAGCTTCATTAAGCCCCTTTTAGTGATTTCTGTTTGTGAAACATGACAACCGATATGGTTAACCATTACAATTCTTGAAAGGGTTTCTGGAGTCTCCCATAACACAAAATCAGTTTGAGTATTGGTATGGCAGGATATGTCTCTGCTAGGTAACATAGAAACATAGAAGATTGATGACAGAAAAAGACCACATCTAGTTTGCCCTATTACCATTTTATGTCAGGATAGACATATATTCCAAGCATGCTGAAATTTAGTTAGGCTACCTTATCACTACTGCTGCTAATGTCCATTGCTGTCAAGACAGGGACACAAAATATGCAGCAAAATGGTTTAGAAAAAACAGGAAAATAAATAAACCTTGACTTCCGGCACAAAAAGAGCAAAACAAAATACAGCCTTAACTTCAGGCAAAAACAAAATAAAAAACCTGCTCGTCTGAGCGACTAACTAAAGAGAACTGATAACCTAACTATACGTGTGGTGTACTTCCAGCCTTACAAACAAAACAATCACAATATTGTCTCACTGGACTCAGGGTTACAGGACAGAACCATACACCTCCTTTCACCTCATGGAACAGCCCTGCAATGCAGGAGCTGCAGCCTTTTTCTGGCCCAGTAATGAACCTGGGATCTATTCCTGAGCTGAGGCCTACTCCAGATCTGCCCTGGACCGCACATATGTTAGGAACCTGGGGCTGATATACAGTATCTGGACTCCAGCACTCTGCCTGTCACCTTCTCACTATATATTATCTATCTATCTATCTATCTATCTATCGATCTCAAAGAAGTAGTTCTTTGAGTTGAATGAAACTTTATATGTGTGCATGTAATAGTGATATGTGTGATATGTATGTAATAGTGATAAGTGATTACAGTGCTAGAGCAAAGAATGCCGTTATGGGAGAAAACTGTATGACTGAAAGGAGGTTTTAGTACCCTTTTATGCTACCATTGGCCTGGTTCCTTTGCCCCTGTGGCACAATTGCCAATTGATATTGCAGCCGGGCCTATAGCTCATCACACCAACACCTGGAGGCAGTGTGTTGCTCCAAAACAAAGGCAGGATTGAAGTTCACACAAAAACACATCCTTTCTCGAACGTGACCATCCTTTAACACCAGATACTACCTGAATTTGTTGCTAAAGGTGGTTATAATCTATAGCAGTACAGATTTCCTGTTTGTCACCTTCATTTGCAGTTTGGTTGTCTGTCAATGGAGGAATGCTTTTTTGTTTAAAGGGGCACTATCATTGGGAAAAGTCATTTTTAGCTAAGCACATGCTTGCACAGTCTTTAGAAAGGCTATTTTACACATACCTTTTGTATGTAAATTGCCTCAGTAGTATTTGAATAAGTCTGTTTTTATTCATATGCTAATTAGCTTTCTCCGCGAACCCAGAAGGGTCCGTAATCACAGTCCGCTATTCTCTATGTGTATGAGAGCAGGGAGATGAGTCATCAGCACGGTAGCCTCTCTGCTCTCATACACATTGAGCAGACGGTGCTCACAGATGCTTCCGGTGCACAGAGAAGGCTAATTAGCAAGTGAATAGAAACAGACTTATTCAAAGACTACAATTTACATACAGGCAATTTACATACAAAAGGTAGGTGTGGAATAGCCTTTCTAAAGGCTATGCAAGTATGTGCTTAGTTAAAAACGAGTTTTCTCAATGATAGAGACCCTTGAACCAATTTTCTGAGGCATTGAGAAAAAAAAAGTACCTGAGTTGTGGCAGTCAGGGGATTGGCTTTTTCATCATGACAAATCGCCTGCCCACACAGCGTTGAAAATCACACAATTTTTGGTGACATGACACGGTTTCTCACCCCATTTATTCAATTTACATACAAAATGTAGTAGTAAAATAGCCTTTCTAGAGGCTATGCAAGTACGTGCTTAGCTAAAAATGACTTCTTTTTTTTTTTTTTTGTTAAATATGTTGGTATTGATTTGTGCTCAGAAGACCAGAGAGAAGGGCTACAGATCAAGCCATTAGTAATGCTTGAGCTATGTGCTCACCAGTGTACTATCTGCCTGCATACACAGACGCCAGGTTACCTCTGCTCCACACTGTGCACATTCTCCTGCTGCTGATGGAGTGCCCTTTCTCTCTGCAACTTGAAGGCCTAATGTGGACACTTACGGAACCTTCAAAGACTATTTCAGGCATTCCTCTCCAATTTATTTCTGCTCAGTCTGCAGCATGGCACCAGAGCAATCTAGGATTTTAGCATGGTAGTTCCTGTGAGGGTGTCTTAATACTATGTTCCTGTCGGATTTGCCATTTATTGATCTTGGCCTGTTTTCTGACCTTGTTACTGAGTCTTACCTGTACTGCTGACCTCTTGTGTACGACCTCTACCTGGGACCGGTTGTGAACCTCTGCCCCTTATTCTGATCTTTTGCCTTGTTTTCAACTTGCTGCTTGCCCTACAGATCATAGTCCAGTACTTGACCACCGTTGTGCCAGACCGTATGGTGCGTTTCACCGATGTCTTTCTGGCCGTTGTGCAGCTGCCATCTACGGTGTGATTACTGCAAGAAGTAGCAACTTGTTAGTCATCCCCTTATGGTTGTTAAAGGGTGTATACTAGGGAGGTTACTTAAACATTCTTGTAAGTGGGCCCAAAGTCAAATCAGTTAGGTGGCACAGTGGGTCCACAACCCTCTGTCTGTTACTGCATCAGAGTGTTTGATGGATTTCACGCTAAAGTAGACTGGGCAGCCTGTAAGGTATGAGAACACATGTACGATTCACAAACAGGATCCGGCACCACTGCGATGTTTCTTTAAAACTTAACTTTTATTGCTTCAGGATTAAAAAGACCATACATCGGGAATCTTTCGGATAGCTTTTAAGCTACGACTAAGAGGATCATTTATCCTCAAAACGCGTCATCTGGACATTCCTGATATGTTTTGTACATGATTTTATTCTAAGAAGATTCCCGATGTATGGTCTTTTTAATCCTGAAGCAATAAAAGCTAAGTTTTAAAGAAACATCGTGGTGGTGCCGGATCCTGTTTGTGTATCGTTTATATTTGCTCGAACCGAAAGAGTCCTTTTCCCAAGCATCCGTGATTGTTTTTTTCTACTGCATTACTCCTCTACACCAACGGATATGTAAGTGGGCTGTGATTCCCCCCCCCCCCTTTTACCTATTTTTATACACTTGAGAACATATGTAGGCATTTACATGTCAGTACATGTATTGATTTTCCTTGCGATGTAAGAATAATGGGGTTAGGTATGGCCGACTTATTGTATAAACACTCTTTATTCAAGGATACTCTTGCAGCAGATGAAGAGGTATTTGCCAGAAAGGAGATGGAGCTAAAAGAGCTACAAGAGAACATTCAGTCTTGGCAACAAGAAAATCAGCATTACCAGAAGTCTTTACATGAGGCTGAACACAGCAAGAATCTGCAGGTACAGAATGTGCACTTTCTTTCACATATTTTCTTAATAGCTGAGATGCTCTAATGGTTTGTATTGAAACCAGTGGCGTAACTACTGGGGTAGCAGGGGCAGCAGCTGCCACAGGGCCTGGGACATTAGGGGCCCGGCGACAGCCGCTACCGCTGTAATTTTTTTTTTTCTTAATAGGCCGTTACTGGCTGGAGTTACTCCAGCCGGTAACAGGACCTATTTACTTACCAATCCTGGCAGTGGCTGAGATCGGTATGTGACACCGCGGGCCCCATAAACATCATTATTATACTCGGGAAGGGGGCCTTTTCAGACCCCCCGAATATAGTGATCGGAGGTCCAGGGGAGGTAAAGTAACATAAAAAAACATGTTACTTACCTTTCTACACTCCGGGCAGGTTCGGGCCTACTTCTGGACGCTCCGTGACGTCACGTGACCTGGTCATGTGACATCCCGGATGTCATTGAAGAAGGCCAACACCGTCGAGGACTGCAGGGGAGCCGGTAACAGGTAAGTAACTGTGTTTTTTTATGTTTGTATCCCCTCTCGGTCTCCAATTATTATACTCTGGGGTCTGAAAAGACCCCAGAGTATAATAATTGTTCATGGGTGTCCACAGTGGGGCATACTAGTGTGTGCAGGGGCCACTATGGGACATAATACTGTGTGTAGGGGCCACTATGGGTTATAATACTGTGTGCAGAGGCCACTATGGGGCATAATAGTGTGTACAGGGGCCACTAAGGGGAATAATGGAGAGCGCAGGAATGTGGGGGGGAAGGGGGTCCCCATATCAAAAGTTTGCTACGGGGCCCCGCTGTTCCTAGTTACGCCACTGATTGAAACAATATAAATTTGTTTCCTGTTATATCCAGCCATATTAAATTTCTGTATTATTCACCATAATGCTTCTTTAAGATTCACTTACAGTAATCTATAACCAGTATATAAATTAACACTTATTTCTTTAGACAGAGAAACTTGTGGAACAGCAAATTCTTATTGATGAGCTGAAGTACAAAGTTGAAGAATTTTTACATAAGCAGTCATCGCAGGATCCAGTAAAGGAGCAGGAACTAGTATCTAAGAGACCTTACAGTGTTCCATTAAGTCACCAGTCAGTGTCTTCAAGCTTGAGACAGTCCAGAAACCAATCAGAACCAAGAAAGGTATAGAAGAACGGTTACAAATACGAATGTACAGTCATGTTCTTTCTACTCCTTTGTAGTAATAATAATAATGCACTCAATTGAGTCCTTACTGGAGTCACTAATATGTTAAATCTAACCTTTATTAAACCTTTTAAAATAATTAATTACAGACTGGACAATCCCCTAACTAATCTTGAATACTCTAAAGTTAGAAAGATGAAAAACAAAAGAACTGGTGATCAGGGGGACCACGGACCAATATGCCCTTAGCATAGAATTATACCTTCCTTTGTTGCTAATAGATTCCTCAAGGAATAATACCTCAAAATCACCAGGTCATTGGATCTAAAATGTTAATATCTGCTCTGTAGCTCCACTGGTTCACCGCAGGTGTCTGACAAGGGGTTACTCCCAATATGTCCTATGCAGTTCTGAACCCTGTCAATCCGCCCATGTCAGCGTTTCATACCCGACTAGGTCTCCCCCAGGCAGTATTACACCTATGTCTGCAACCTGCAACAATAATAAATCCCTCAATGCGTTTCTCTACTAATAGGTAATCAGGATGTATGTCTTATAAAGCAACGTTCTATTAAATAAAAATAAATAAATACATTTTATTTATATAGCGCTAACATATTCCGCAGCGCTGTACAATTTGTAGGGTTCAAATACAGACAGAAAGATACATTACAAAGAAAGTCATTTCACACAATGGGACTGAGGGCCCTGCTCGCAAGAGCTTACAATCTATGAGGTAGAGGGGGTGACACAAGAGGTAGCAGGGGTGACATTGCTTATGCAGACGTCAGACACTTTTGTAATAGAGGTTACTGTCATTACACAAACTTAAAACTTTATGAGCCATCACTAGTGGATGGAGCTTGGACCTATAAAATTAGCCTGAGATGGCATCATATCATGTGGGGAAATGTGGGAGCGGGGACAGAGGAGGGTTAAATTTTGGGGATTCTAATTATAGTACGGAAGGGTTTACGTTAGAAATTGTGATAGGCCTGTCTGAAAAGATGTATCTTTAGTTTGCGTTTGAAACTGTAGAAATTGGGAGTTAATCTGATTGTCCGGGGTAGAGCATTCCAGAGGAGTGGTGCAGCTCGGGAGAAGTCTTGTATACGAGCGTGGGAGGTTCTGATAATAGAGGATGTAAGTGTTAGGTCATTGAGTGAACGGAGAGCACGGGTTGGGCAGTAGACAGAGATGAGGGAGGAAATGTAGGAAGGTGCGGCATTATGGAGAGCCTTGTGGATGAGAGTGATAACTTTATATTTTATTCTATAATGACTAGGCAGCCAATATAGCGACTGGCACAGACCAGAGGCATCGTTGTAGGGTCTAGACTGATAGATGAGCCTGGCCGCTGCATTCAGAATAGATTGTAGAGGGGAGAGTTTAGTGAGGGGAAGACCGATTAGTAAGGAGTTACAGTAGTCAAGGCGAGAATGAATCAGAGAGACAATAAGTGTCTTTAGTGTATCTCTGGTAAGGAAAGGGCGTATTCTGGAGATGTTTTTGAGGTGGAGGTGACATGAAGGTGCGAGTGATTCAATATGAGGGGTGAAGGAAAGGTCTGCGTCAAACATGACCCCGAGGCAGCGGGCATGCTGCCTAGGAGTTATAGTTAGGCCTGAGACTACAATGGATATATCATGGACAGATCTGTTAGATGGTGGAAACAGTAGTAGTTCAGTCTTAGAGAGATTTATTTTCAGATAGAGCGAGGACATGATATGAGAGACAGCAAAAAGACAGTCACTGGTGTTCTGTATGAGTGCAGGGGTGATGTCACGGGAAGATGTGTATAATTGGGTGTCATCAGCATAAAGATGGTACCTGAAGCCAAATCTGGCGATGGTGTGCCCAATGGGGGCTGTGTAGAGAGAAAAGAGCAGGGGGCCTAGGACCGAGCCCTGAGGAACCCCAACAGCAAGGGAAAGAGTTGAGGAAACAGAGCCCGCAAATGATACACTGAAAGTGCGGTCTGAGAGATAAGAGGAGAACCAGGAGAGCGCAGTGTCCTTGAGGCCAACTGAGCGGAGCATAGTGAGGAGGAGTTGATGGTCAGCGGTGTCAAAAGCTGCAGAGAGGTCCAGAAGAATAAGAAGAGAGAAGTCACCATTGGATTTAGCCATTAGGAGATCATTGGAGACTTTTGTGAGAGCCGTTTCAGTAGAGTGCAGAGCGCGGAAACCAGATTGTAAGGGGTCAAGCAGAGAGTTGGCAGAGAGATAGCGGATTAAACGAGAATAGACCAAGCGTTCCAAGAGTTTAGAGATGAAGGGGAGGTTAGAGACGGGTCGATAGTTAGCAGCACAGGATGAGTCCAGGGAGGGTTTTTTCAATAGCGGGGTTATAACAGCATGCTTGAAGGGGGATGGAAAGATTCCAGAAGAGAGAGAGATGTTAAATATTTTAGTAAGGTAAGTCGTGACAGCAGGCGACAGAGATTGGAGAAGGTGTGAGGGGAAGGGGTCACTGCTGCAAGTTGTAGGGCGAGATGAAGAAAGTAGCTAGGAGACTTCCTTTTCTGTAATAGGTTCAAAAGATGAGAATGGACAGTCTGAAGTGCGGTTGGTGAGGGGATCAGTACTATCGTAGGTGATGGAATCAATGCCACCTGGGGCTTGGGCAGTAATTTCCTGACGGATCTTATCAATTTTATCATGGAAATAAGTGGCCAGGTTATCAGCACTAAGGTCTGTGAATGGCGTCTGCACCTTGAGTGTGAGTAAAGAGTGAAAAGTTTCAAAAAGCCATTTAGGGTTGCTGGAGAGAGAAGAGATGAGGGCGGTGAAATAGTCTTGTTTGGCGAGGTAAAGGGCAGAGCTATATGATTTAAGCATAAATTTGAAGTGGAGGAAATCTGCAGTTGAACGTGATTTTCTCCAGAGACATTCGTCACACCTAGAGCAGCGCTGAAGAAATTGTGTCTGTGGTGTATGCCAGGGTTGCTGCCTCCTATGTGGGACTTTACGAGTGGAGGGGGGAGCCACCTCATCCAATGCATTTTTAAGGGTTTCATTATAGTGACTGGTGGCCAGATTGGGACAGGAGATTGAGGAGATGGGGGACAGAGAGAATTGTAGAGTATCTGAGAAGTGCTGGGTGTCGATAGCACGCAAAGTACAGTATTAATGCAGGATGTGCGGTTAAAACTGCAGTTTGCGGGACCATGAAGGTTGGCCCCGCTACTATAGGATACTATAATAATGCAGATCAAATAATAATAATGTGCACAGTAAAAGTATATTATATTACACAGTATTGGGGAAAAAAAACTAATTTACATGCTGCAAAGGAGAGAACTAACTTGCAGTAAACTTAATGTTATCTTTGTGCTATCTCAGTATTCAGTCCCACACATACAACTCCATGGATCAGGGGGCAGAGCAGAATTCTTCTGCTGGCTGGTTAATTGAGTTATTGCCTCATTCTGTGTATTACCAACTTTTTATCTGCAACTTAGCAGTGCTTAAAAAAGAAAGGAACAGCAGCAATTATTTGAGTGTCTTCTCTCCCCCCCTCCTCTCTGCATAGACTAATATGGAGAAAGTAACTGCCTGAAAAGTACAGAAAAAAATAATTTCTTTAATAAAATGTTACAAAATTTCTTATTTTCACCTGTACTTTTAATTTAAGAAAAGTTATTTATAACCAGAGATACACTTTAAAGAGAGACAGTGTTTTTGATGTGCTGATCTGGAGTTGTTCCAACTATTTAGAGCTCAGTGTGAACTAAAATGGATTAGGATGAATTTTACACCTTTTTAAGGCTCCGTATTTAGCTGGTATTTTATAATGAAAACTTTATTGTATATCTTCCTTCATTGGCTGATCACCTTGGTAGTTTGATTTTTATTGGATTTGTTTCTTATGAGATTCTATTTCACCTAACCCATAAAGGATTATCAGCAACACACAGACATTTCTAGAGAGCTCTGTTGCAATGCTAACAATTTATTTAAGAAATTATAAAAACTTAATTGTAATATTTGTAGACCATAATTCACACTATAATGTAATTCTGTATGGTACAATATGGTAAGATTGGTTACCTTTTCTCCAATCTTAGGTCTGGACCAGTCCTCCTTCATATTCCTTGGAACGAGTGGTTGCAGGGTTTCGAACACGTAGCCGGATGCTTTTAAATTTAATAGAAGAACAAGATGAAGTTTCGCATGAAAAGTTTTCAGACCCCAGTGACGAGGAACTTGAGAAACAAGATAAGACAATTAAAAATATTCTTCCTAAGTCTCCATTTAGGTAATGAGCTTACCTTCTCTAATGATAATACATGTGAATGAACATGAGAACAGTTCTGGATCATCTTTTCTTAGAACTCTACACTGTTCTTCTCTTATTTCTCCTAGAAAATTGTGCGTGAGTTAACAATTTGCTGTCACCCATTGCAGTGTGCTATATATATATTTCAGAGGTGAGGGTGGCAGTGTTACTATGGTGACCAATGAAAAATACTTGCCATTTCTAAATGCCTATATATTTCTATACACATTTTACTATATTTTTATAGTGCTGTACAGAAATGTTAGATTTGTGCAAAAATACTGCAAAAATAGAAGTTTTAATATTTGGTATGACCACCCTTTGTCTTCAAAACAGCATCAATACTTTTAGGTACACTTACACACAATTTTTTAAGGAATTCAACAGGTAGGTTGTTTTCAAATATCTTTAGAAGATTTGTGTTTAGTTCTCCATCTATCTCCGTGTCTGTGGTCACACCAGATATTGATTTGATTTAGACTTCTCTTTTGTTCATTCAGTTAATTTTGTTGAGAAAAATAAACTATTAAAGGGGTTGCAGTTACTTTGTTAACACGTTTTGGATTCTTTCTGTGAAATCCTGCATTTTTTTTCACTCTTCCCCTTCTGTATTGAGAGCTGTTTCTGCCTCACTGAATTTTACTGTATATGGAGTAGGGGTGTGTGGAAAAAGGCAGAGAAAATGAGGGTAGGGTCAATTCAAGCAGCTAAATCATGGACATTATACAATGTACAAACTTGCTTTTGGTGTCCTATAAAAGAAGAAGAAATATAGCTGGTTGATAACATACAGTAGTGTCCGGATCAGGATATTTATAACATATATATATATATATATATATATATATATATATATATATATATATATATATATATATATATTATGCAGCGTAATATAAAAAATCATAATACCAATATCTCTGGAAATAATATAGATAGCAACAGTTTGATTGTGTCCTATGAAAGAAGAGAATCTCCTTGTTCATATGACACTAAAAGTCTGTACATTTTAGAATTTCAGAGCTATAACTGTTTGAAGTGACCCTACCCTCATTTTCTCTACATTTTACAGAGTCCCGTACTCCAAGCCTGTACTCCATACACAGTAATATTTATTTAGCGTCAGGAACAGCTCTCAATACAGAAGCAAGGGGAAGAACAAATAGATGCAGGGTTTTACAGAAAGGAGACAACATTTGTTAACACAGTATATTACAAAATGTATTAATGACACAAATAATGACATAAAATCAAAAGTTGTCTAAAATGTTTAGTTATACTTTAAATAAACTGAGTTGGCCAAACCTCCAACTACTCTATTTTTTTCACCGACCAACTCCGACTCCTTTTACGACTGTGACTCCTTCATAAATGGCTGACAGCCATAGCCAGTCAGAAGTAGTAAAAATCCTCAAATTCTTAAAAAGCTAGTGATTAACTTCCTATAAAATTAGTTTGCCAGATTGGATTCAGGAAGGAATTTTTTCCCCATACATGGGGCAATTGACATAAGCCTCATAGGGGTTTTTTTTGCCTTCCTCTGGATCAACACTTTGGGGTTATAGGTTGAACTTGATGGACTGGTGTCTTCATCCATCCTCATCTACTATGTAACTATGTATGTAGATAAGTAATAAACTATGCATCTAATTTGTTACACAATATAATTAATCATTTTATTTTGAAACTGGAGTTAGAGATTGTAACTTCTTGTTTTTTTTCTGACTCCACAGCCCTGACATAAATGCCAAAACTGCAGGAAAGCAGCATCTCATTTTTGCATGCAAATTAAATTGGGTATTACATGAGAATATAATTTTTCAAATAAACCATACCCCCAATCAATAATTATAATTACCTAAAGCTAAGTAAAGTGATAAGTAGGGCCATTGTATTATTACTCCTGAATTATGCAACTCCTACGTAATGTGCTGTTCAACAACATTGCATTACAGAGCTCCATAACTGTGGTTTTGATAAACAGCAGGAGTTCCAAGTAAAATTTCAATAACATGAGTGCAAAAATATCCACCTAAGGGCGGGTTTACACCTGCACCCGTGCCCACTTTAGGCAATCCGTCTTCTGCCCTGAGAAACTGGACCAGAGACGGAAACCCGGCAGTCAGTTTTCAAACCCATTCACTTGAATTCCTGTGGTCCAGTCTTCAATAGTCTCATTCCTTTTTAAGATCAATCACCCGCCAGACAATACAATCACAAAATATATATTAATATAATGTTTGATAAATTTGACTATTTTGTTTACTGACTTTTCTAGACGTTCCATCAACCGAACATGGACACGTCGGCATGTACCAGAAGCTGAAGCATTAAATAACAGCACAAAACAGTCATCCGCCAACAGAGAGGATATGTCTGGTAATGTCATATTGATTTTATATTGTGATAAATATTTCTATGGATAATGTGTTCCACTACTTACTAATGCTTACGTTCCAGAAACTGCCGTGGAATCGGTTAAAGAAAGCCAAAGTCTTAATCTAAAGAAACTAAAAACCACAGAACTTCGACTTGCTGAGGCAAGACAGAAGATGAGGGAATTGACTATAAATATCAAAATGAAAGAAGAGCTTATTAATGAACTAGCAAAGACAAGTAAGTATCATGGTCCTACATAGCAAATCAAATAAAAGAAAAATATACACCCATCTGCCATAACATTAAATGGAGTCTATCAGCAGTAAGTTATGAATCTATTCACAGTACCTTGTAGTGGTGTTTCTACAGTTTCCAAACATGCCCCTGTTATTCAGCTTTAGAGTCCCATTTTAATGTAAATCTATGTTTTATTAACATGCAAATGAGGGAAACATGCTTTGGGGGTGTGCCTTAGTTTGCCTGGGTCTTGGTCTTCAAAGCCAAATAAGACGCGTATTTAGAAATTATTTCATCAACTTTACAAAGTACTGGAATTAGATTTATAACCAATTTACTGCTGACACACTCTTTAAAACCAGTGACCGGTGCAGTGAATAACATTCATTATCTTGTGACTTGCATCTGTCTGGGGTTGACACTTATTAGGAATGCAAAAGGGAGCTGAGGAAGCACAGTCAGAGAACCAGTGAGTCAGGGGCGTCCAATGCTCATTAATGCCTGGAAGTAATAAAGGGTAGTCCATCTGGTCTGATCCCGTTGAACTGTAGGCCAGATTGCTGAGAGAGTTCATTCCAGCAATGATGGAAATGAAAAGCACCGATAATGGTCCATGAGTATTATAAGTGAAGCAACGAAAGAAGGTGATCTAGTGTGATGAATCATGTTTTCATATACATCATAAGGATAGGTGCGTGTGTGTCTAGTCCTTCTGCTCTGGTGTCTTCTTGGAGTGAAATTCCTCGCCGGCTATGATGTCCCAATTCCCTTCTGCTGAAGCCCGCTGCCTATTTAAAGAGGACTTTTCATGTCCTTGGGGCACATGCGGTTTTATACCACTAGAGAGCTGACAGTGCGCTGAATTCAGCACACCGTTGGTTTTTCCGTTATGTGCCCCGGGTGAAGAGCTATCGGTGCATTTACTGTGAATTCAGTGCACTGTCTGCTTTCTAGCAGTATATAAAACCGTATGTGCTCCGAGGACATGAAAGACCCTCTTTAACAAATAAAATTTTTGCCTGGACAACCCCTTTAACGTACAAACTACCCTGCATCCTTATAGGGTTTAAGAATCTCAGTTACAGAGACATCACAGTTATTGTCAATATGCAATTAAAGGGGTTCTCCCATGTCAGCCTTTCAGCCAGGCTGTATGTAGTGTCTGCTTCACACTTCCTGTATTTCTCTCCCTCCCCCTCCCTCCTGCTGAACGGGACAAACAACACTTCTGCAGATTCTTGTACAGAACAGACTCCGTGTTAGGGGCCACACGGTGGCTCAGTGGTTAGCACTGCAGTCTTGCAGCGCTGGAGTCCTGGTGTTCAAATCCCACCAAGGGCAAAAAACCGTCTGCAAGGAGTTTGTATGTTCTCCCCGTGTTTGCATGGATTTCCATCCCATATTCCAAAAACACATACTGATAGAGAAAAAATGTACATTGTGAGGTCTATGTGGGGCTCACAATCTACATACAAAAAAAAATAAAAAAAAATCCCAGGCTCTGTGTTATGTGTATGTTTACTAAGAGAGATAACAGTCTTGGCTTTATCAGCAAAGTGCAATTAGCTGAACGATTGTTGTGACGTCACTTGTCCTATCACCCAGGTCCTTGGTTATAGCAACGGGGTGTAAACAATGGGAGGAATAAGATCACATAACGGGAAAAGAAAGCATAATTTCTAAAGCAATATATTTAGAAAAAGGCTTCAATTTACATAAGCTACCAGTATAGATAGGATCCTTGAGACGGGACAATCCCTTTAACTCTTTGAAACAAGATCGCTGCCATTGCTCCAAAGAAATAAGCCTCCTGCTGCTCTGTGCCACCATCCACCCCTCCCTTCCACTCTGATTGACAGAGCCAGGCAATGTTTACCTAATCTCACCTGGCCCTCAGTTCTGTCGCACTCACCGCTGCTCATATTCTCAGCGCATACACAATGCAAGTGTCTGGGCTGAGTCACAATATAGAAAGATCAACTCCTTGCATGAACAGTAAAGTCTTATCCTGTGCCAGCTGTTGAGAACAAGGTTTATTATGAATGTCCAAAGCCTTTAAAGCTTTTTCTTTCACATAAATAGCTTAAGCTTTACAAGCATTTGAGTTGAAGTACTTGACACTCTCGAGTGATTCTATTCTTCATAAGAACCTTTTGAGCTCTTGCATTTCTAATAATGTAATTGTAGATGCTCCTTACTGATAAATGAAGAGGTGTCTCTTCCATCCAGATGGTCACCTGAATACTTTACACATCAAAGGCATTCAAGATGCCCTCATTGGTGTTCTGTTTCCTTCGATGATTCTAATGATCATTTGAACAAGTGGTATTTTAGTTCTTGGGTCAAGCACTTGATCTAGTACACAGCATAAAATGTCTGCACATGTCTCAGTAACCACTTTAGTTCTTCTTCGGACTTTTTGCTTGGCTATATAGTCTTAGTTTTATAACAATCACACACTTGTGGTAGTGATCGATCACTTCTTTATTTGTTGAATGTCTGTTTCTCCTCATTGCACCATAAACTTATACCTTTGTGTCAGCTGAGCATGGAGAAGCATCTCTCACATGTATCTCATGTAGCAACTACAGATCGGTCATGTTGATATCCAACATGCTAGATGCATCTTCATACACAGGTGACTGTTGACTAGAGATGAGCGAGTGGTGTTCGATCAAGTAGGTGTTCGATCGAATACTACGGTATTCGAGATACTCGTACGTGGTCGAACACTACTAGCTGTTCGAAGTTTAAGGTTCGATGCAGAACCAGCGTTGATTGGCAGAATGCTATACATTCTGCCAATCAACGCTGGTTATTCTCTTACCTTTAGAAGTCTTCTCCGTGCAGCGTCCCCGCGGCGTCTTCCGGCTGGAATTCACTCTGCCTAGGCATCCGGCCTAGGCAGAGCCGACTGCACATGCGCGGGCATGCCCTCGCATGCGCAGTTGGCTCTGCTCAGGCGTCGGGCCGGGCAGAGCCGACCACGCATGCGCAGTCGGCTCTGCCTAGGCCCCGATGCCTAGGCAGAGTGAATTCCAGCCGGAAGACGCCGCTGGGGCGCTGCGCCGGGAGAAGACTTCAAGGAGAATCCAGCCCGACTGTCACTCGTGGACTTGGTAAGTATAATTTTATCGAATTTTGCCTACACCTGAAACGAGCATTTCCCCCCATAGACTATAATGAGGTTTGAAATCCAGTCGAACAGTGTGCGGCTGTTCGAATCGGATTTCGAACCTCAGACATTTTAGTGTTCGCTCATCTCTACTGTTGACCAGTCTTGCAAAATTCTGCCTTTTTTTTGGTAGTGTGGAGAAGGTAGTTCGGCAGCACAATGGTGCGGACCCAATGAGTCAGAGACAGGGACATGATGTCTGGTGCAAACAAGTTTATTTGGAAAACAGAAAAAATAAACAAACTTTCATGTCAGTCACAGATTAAACAAAATAAAATACAGCCTTAACTTCAGGCAAAACGTCAAACAAAACCCTGCTCGTCCGAACTCTAACTAAACAGTAAAAACTAACTATACATGTGGCTTACTACCAACCACACAAACAAAACAAAGTAGCACAGTATAGTCTCACCAGACTATAAAATTATAAAATAATTTAGCAAAGATAAACTAGTGGGCACATTTAGTAAAACATATCCCACTGTGAACAATAGGATGCTAACATATTACATTCATATGATATATCCCAGCATTTGGCCCGTCAGAAGTGCTGAGAGCTCACAATACACCCACAAACCAGGCTGCAATAAATGACGTGTGAGACCTGGTGGCTAGTCAGAAGTGTTCAGAGGGCTTACTTCGCATTTTCTGAAGCATTGATTCCCAAAATTGTTACCATTGACTACCATATGGAGATTTATAAGTATGTTACATACCAGGAATTATGTAGTTTGTTTATTCATTTGAAATTGTAATATTGTACAGTACAACCATTGGGAGGACGTCCATTTATGGGTGACAAAGGTCAACAAAATCAGATCAGTGGGGTTCTGACACCATGCAGCCAAATCTGCACAGTGTATGGAGCCAGACAGACAGCTCCTTTGTTACACTGTGTAGTGACCATGCTGCACTATTGAAGCTTAGCAACCATTCACTAGCTCACACTGTGCAGACTCCAGTAATCTTGAATAGGCCAGCATTATTATCTAAGTCATTGACAACCTCTTTAACTGTAACTTGGATTGTAGGCAGTGAAACTCAGTCTGTGAACAAGCAATTATCCCTAAAGATCACAAAGCTGGAACAGGAAGCCGAGGAGGCAAAAACTGAACTGGCTGAAGCTCAGAAACAGTTACAAGAGCTGGAAAACAAGGAGCTGAGGGACCATGCACAGAAAGCCAAATTACAGAAAGATTTCCGGAAGAAAATGGAGGCTGTGAAATTAAAAATGCAGGTGTGATATCATTATAATAAATCATAAAAATGTCTTATTCTAGAAATGTTATCAGTTATGTTTGCCCGTTTGGCCGTCTGTGGCAAGATTATACATAGTATCATAGTATTAATGGGATGCTTTAAAAACCCTGCAAACATGGCAACTTTTTTTTAAGCTTCAGACTCCCATGTTCCTGACGTGCTTATGGGAATAGAAAAATATAGCAAAAAACAGAAACACGCTTTCTGTCTCATATATATACATACACACATACACACTATGTGATAAAAAGTATCCGGACACCTGGCTGAAAATGACTTACAAGTTCGTGGCGCCCTCCATCGGTAATGCTGGAATTCAATATGGTGTTGGCCCACCCTTAGCCTTGATGACAGCTTCCACTCTCGCAGGCATACGTTCAATCAGGTGCTGGAAGGTTTCTTGGGGAATGGCAGCCCATTCTTCGCGGAGTGCTGCACTGAGGAGAGGTATCGATGTAGGTCGGTGAGGCCTGGCATGAAGTCGGCGTTCCAAAACATCCTAAAGGTGTTTTATAGGATTGAAGTCAGGACTCTGTGCAGGCCAGTCCATTACAGAGATGTTATTGTCGTGTAACCACTCCGCCACAGGCAGTATGTACAGGTGCTCGATTGTGTTGAAAGATGCAATCGCCATCCCCGAATTGCTCTTCAATAGTGGGAAGCAAGAAGGTGTTTAAAACATCAATGTAGGCCTGTGCTGTGATAGTGCCACGCAAAACAACAAGGGGTGCAAGCCCCCTCCATGAATAACACGACCACACCATAACACCACCGCCTCCGAATTTTACTGTTGGCATTACACATGTTGACAGATGACGTTCACTGGGCATTCGCCATGCCCACACCCTGCCATCGGATCGCCACATTGTGTACCGTGATTCGTCACTCCACACAACGTTTTTCCATTGTTCAATCATCCAATGTTTACGCTCCTTACACCAAGTGAGGTATTGTTTGGCATTGACCTGTACGATGTGTGGCATCCAATCACCTGACCACGTTCGAAGTCCGTGAGTTCCGCGGAGCGCCCCATTCTGCTCTCTCACGATGTCTAATGTCTACTGAGGTCGCTGAATTGGAGTACCTGGCAGTAGGTGGCAGCACATTGCACCTAATATGAAAGACGTATGTTTTTGGGGGTGTCTGGATACTTTTGATCACATAGTGTATATGTTTGTGTTTGTATATGATATATGTATACTGTATATCACAATATAAAACTGCTACTTTCAAATCCATATTTGTTATGGTTTTTAAAGTCCAACAGTTTTGTTTCACACCACTACCAATATGCCATTGGCTGAACCCAAGTGTGACTGTTTCTTATTATTTCTCTATGGATTAATTACCTTGAATTCTGTGAATTCCTTAGAATTCTTGGTACCTCTCAAAATTATTGGCTCCAATTATATACTTACTTTAGAACATACTATTTACTAGACTTTCTAATGTAAATGTTAGAATTTTTTGAAAAATGTATGCCAAAAATCATGCCTTACACCTAGACAAATTCTGTACCTTGTCTGACAAGGAGTGGGGCCTAGTGTGAAAAGCATTAGGTGAAACGTGCTGTAGGTGGTGTGCACTACACTATGTGAGATGCACCATATTTATCATCCTGCATCAGCCACTGTGATAAATCTGGTGCATTTTAAGATTATAATATAAATTTGCACTTTTAAGGGTGCATTTACACTAAGTATACTCTGAATGATTCTGAACGTTAAAACACGTTCAGAATCAGCTCGTACAAAGCAGATCCCATTCATTTCAATGGGAGCCGGCATACGTGCGCTCCCCATAGAAATGAATGGGCTGCTTTTTTCCCTATTTGGTTTCAATGTGATACGCTCCTGAGCGTATACTTAGTGTGAATGCACCCTAAGACCGCATTAGTAATTCTGCTCACATAGTTTTTATATTTTGGTTCAGTTTGCTAGAGAATTTTGGTGCACCATGATTAGCGAATATTCACCAACGTTTTTGATTTGTTTGTAACCAGGTTCTACATAAAAAGCAGCAGGATACGAAGAAGCTTGTAAATATATCTGCTCAGAATGAGAAGTACGCCTCTGATCTTGAACAAAACATACAAAACATGCGACAGCAACAGGCACAGTTTCAGAAAAAGCTAAAAGAGGAAAGTGAGCTCAAGAAGAAGCTGGAGTTAGCCGTGCAAAAGGACCAGCAACAAATAAAGGTAAGTGAAAAGTATTTTTATATTTCATCATTGCTGATAATAACTTTAAATAATATTATTACTGTTATTACTGAAGTGTATCACTGTGAATTCACGGGGACATTCAGATGTAGTATGTAACATACTGACAGTGCAGCCTTTACTTATAGTAATAACATGTGCAATGCAAACTATTCTTTAATTTGCATAGAGAGTTAGTTGTATTGCAGTCTATGGAGCATCCAATCAAAAGCTTGCAGTTTCCAGCCACCTAAGGGGGCTAATAAAACAGTTAAAAAGAAAAAAATGTAAAAAGTGTTTAAAAATGTAAAAGAAAAATATTACCACCCCCTTTTCCTAGATTTCAAATAAAAATAAATAAACATAAATAAAAAATTATATATTCTCACATCTGAAAATGCCTGGTCTACAAACATATAAAAATATTTTTTTTCTTACAGTGAATACCATAGCAGGAAAACAAAAATCAAAAGAGTGAAACAACCATATTTTGCGCCTACCATGAAAATGTTTAAAAAGATATCAAAATATCAGAAATTCCCCAAATAGTATAAATAAAATCTGGCACCGCAAAAAAAGACCCCTTACGCAGCCCCTATACAGTCCTATGAAAAAGTTTGGGCACCCCTATTAATTTTAATCATTTTTAGTTCTAAATATTTTGGTGTTTGCAGCAGCCATTTCAGTTTGATATATCTAATAACTGATGGACACAGTAATATTTCAGGATTGAAATGAGGTTTATTGTACTAACAGAAAATGTGCAATATGCATTAAACCAAAATTTGACCGGTGCAAAAGTATGGGCACCTCAACAGAAAAGTGACATTAATATTTAGTAGATCCTCCTTTTGCAGAGATAACAGCCTCTAGTCGCTTCCTGTAGCTTTTAATCAGTTCCTGGATCCTGGATGAAGGTATTTTGGACCATTTCTTTCTACAAAACAATTCAAGTTCAGTTAAGTTAGATGGTCGCCGAACATGGACAGCCCGCTCTCAAATGATCTGAAAACAAAGATTGTTCAACATAGTTGTTCAGGGGAAGGATACAAAACGTTGTCTCAGAGATTTAACCTGTCAGTTTCAACTGTGAGGAACATAGTAAGGAAATGGAAGACCACAGGGACAGTTCTTGTTAAGCCCAGAAGTGGCAGGCCAAGAAAAATATCAGAAAGGCAGAGAAGAAGAATGGTGAGAACAGTCAAGGACAATCCACAGACCACCTCCAAAGAGCTGCAGCATCATCTTGCTGCAGATGGTGTCATTGTGCATCGGTAACAATACAGCACACTTTGCACAAGGAGAAGCTGTATGGGAGATTGATGAGAAAGAAGCTGTTTCTGCAAGCACGCCACAAACAGAGCCCCCTTAGGTATGTAAAAGCACATTTGGACAAGCCTGTGGACTGTTGAAACAAAGACTGAGTTGTTTGGTCATACAAAAAGGCGTTATGCATGGCGTCCAAAAAAAAACAGCATGCCAAGAAAAACACTTGCTACCCACTGTAAAATTTGGTGGAAGTTCCATCATGCTTTGGGGCTGTGTGGCCAATGCCGGCACCGGGAATCTTGTTAAAGTTGAGGGCCGCATGGATTCCACTCAGTATCAGCAGATTCTTGAGAATAATGTTCAAGAATCAGTGACGAAGTTGAAGTTACGCCGGGGATAGATATTTCAGCAAGACAATGATCCAAAACACCGCTCCAAATCGACTCAGGCATTCATGCAGAGGAACAAATACAATGTTCTGGAATGGCCATCCCAGTCCCCAGACCTGAATATCATTGAACATCTGTGGGATGATTTGAAGCGGGCTGTCCATGCTCGGCGACCATCAAACTTAACTGAACTTGAATTGTTTTGTAAAGAGGAATGGTCCAAAATCCCTTCATCCAGGATCCAGGAACTGATTAAAAGCTACAGGAAGCGACTAGAGGCTGTTATCTTTGCAAAAGGAGGATCTACTAAATATTAATGTCACTTTTCTGTTGAGGTGCCCATACTTTTGCATCGGTCAAATTTTGGTTTAATGCATATTGCACATTTTCTGTTAGTACAATAAACCTCATTTCAATCCTGAAATATTACTGTGTCCATCAGTTATTAGATATATCAAACTGAAATGGCTGCTGCAAACACCAAAATATTTAGAACTAAAAATGATTAATAGGGGTGCCCAAACTTTTTCATAGGACTGTACTCAAATGTAAAAAAGTTATGGGTGTCAGAATATTGAGATTCTTAAGAAAAAAATTTTGCAAAGTTTTGGATTTCTTTAAAAGGTTAAAAACGTAAGAAAAACTATATGACTTTAGAATCTCTGGTATCCTACCAACCCATAGAATACAGCTGACATGTCATTTTGGCTGCAAAGTGAACACCATAAAAACGAAGCCAGTAAGAGGTCTCACAAATTCAGTTTTTCTCCCAATTCCACCCCGTTCTTCCTTCTTTTTTTTTTCTACTTCCCCGGTTTCCTAGTACATCATATGGAATATTAAATGGTATCATTACAAAGTACAATTTGTCCTGCACATATGGGTCTGTGAATGAAAAAATAAAAAAAGTTATAGAAAGGGGAAGGGGTTAAATTACATCAGCTATAGCCATCATTCCCAACCTGTAACAATTGATATAATGAAATTACTTTATTTTATCAGATTCTAGCTGCGCTGTCAATTTAAAGACCCATCAACTCTCATGACAATGTCTCTCATGAATAATTGTATTTTCTGTAATATAATGATACTAGAACATTTTTAATTATAACTCTGCATTGTGCTATTCTACTGTTATTCCTCCTGGAAATATATTCCTATATTCCTACACTCTAACATTATCCAGTCATTGCTGACTGTGCCAGACTATGTATACAACCTTAAGACAAGGGGAATAATGTTCATTAATTTCTAGGAATAATAAGCAAGGAATGGCACGACACAGCTATATGTAATTATGCTCCAGAATTGTTATTTTAGCAGAATGCAGACAAGAATTGGCTAAAACAGACATTTCAGGACTGGTAAAATGATATTGGTCTTGCTTCAATATATGTCCATTATTTGTTAGAATGATTTTTATTTATTTATTTTTTAATTATTCAGGAGCTTCAGCTGAAGACTGAGCAACAACAGAAGATGCTAAAAATAAAAAATGAAGAAATTGCAGCCATTAGACGGCGGAAGAGTACTTCAAGCATTCCTGACCAGCTTCATATAGTGAGTATTCCAACATGAACTGTTGTTTATCATGGAGTTAAGAATATAAGTAACCCAAGACCTGTATAGTAGTTTTCTAGAAAGAATGATAATGTGAGAAACAGGTAATATCCCTCATATTAATGCAACCTCACATGGTAGTGTTCAGGATGAAGAAATAGCCCTTGTATCCATTGATCTTAGCATGTCAGTTAGTTCTTCTAAGTTGCATTCGCGCTGCTAAATGCACAGTCATTGCGTCTGTACAGCTTTGCACAAAGGCCTTATGTCTCTTTGATATAGAGCCACAAAGTCTCCATTCACAGCTGTCACTTCACTTTTTAGGGTTATGCTGCATCAATTCTGTTATGTTTTTTGCCAGAAGAAAAATGACAAAACTGTTGCAGAAATAATGCAGAATAAATGTATCATTCTTAAGATATCTTTTATTATTATTATTATTATTATTATTATTATTATTATTAATAATAATAATAGTAACTTTGTGTATGAATAGACCTTAAAAGTTTACTCACACAAACTTGACTTGAATAGCAGTGTTCTGTATTCTTAAAAGGCTATTCTAGTATTTTAACTTATACAAGGCAGGACTATACACTCCCTAATATACTTTGTATAGTTAGTAAGCTCAGTAGACCCTTGTTTCTGCACAAATTAATTATGTACGGGAAAAAAAGTATGTTTTCATAAGTTATAAACGGTTTGCTAACTCTGCTCCATCTTGCTTTCCTGATGAATAAGAATGAACAAATAACAGGCATGAATGGCTAACGTCCAGAAGCTCATTGACTCCTGAGGAGTTCAGATATCTTGCAGGCAGCTAAACACAAAATGGTCATTTAATAATGAGATGCTTTAAAGGGGAAAAATGCTCTTTCACTTTGTAAACAATGAAATTAGCAAATCTATTATAGTACCGTAATTGCCCCTTTAAATCCTTAAGGACAAAGCTATTTTGGGTTTCAAGACTTCATGAATGATTGTTTAGTGAATGATCATTTGACAGATGTGGCCATACACATTTTAGTTCATATTGGCTATCGCACTGGCCATACATGTTCAGTCACTGTTTGGCAAAAATGTGATGATCTGTCATATGTAAACTATACCGATTTTTCAGTTTTTGTTGAAATTATTCCTGGGAAATGGTAAACATAATTTATAATAATTGGCCCTAAATTTATATTCATTTTCTCCTCCTGATATGTCAGAATTGCAACGTGGCAATACTAAATAAATGGCATAGTTATAGTATTAGTGTTCTCCTTCTTGTCTAAAAGTACCCATGTTGACTCCTAAAACCATATTCCTTTTTTCAGTTATAGTTTTAAGCAGTTGTAGAGAGACATGAGACCATATTAGGAACAAAATGAAAAAATAATTTTAGTGATTTAAGAATGCCCTCTTTTGTTTCAACAATTGGCACCTCTATATTAAAAGGGTCCCCATCAATTTCATTGGTCACTATGCAATTTTTCACTTTCCCTGCGATGTTCTCTAAGGTTTTTTGAGTTACATTAATATGTAGTTTTCTGAAGGAATGCATTCCCACCCACAATCAAAACGTTCAGCATCTTATATATTTTGTTATTCAGAAACTGGAAGAACAGAAGAAGTGGCTTGATGAGGAGGTAGAGAAGGTCCTGAAGGAGCGTCAAGCGCTGAGTGAGCTGGAAGAAGATTTAAAGAAAAGGGAAGAGAGCATTGCTAAGATGGAAGACATGCTAAAAGAAAAGAGCCATCTAGAGATGAAAAAATTGCGATCAAGTCAGGTATAGCGTATTCATTCATAAATGTAATTCTGAGTTGCCGTGTGTCCACTAGGGGGTGTGTTAACAAAGTTCTTCCCTGCCACCTCTATGAAGATAATTTAGTGTGGTGTATATGGCACATTGTGTATGTTTTTAGGTACAATGTACAGTGAATCTGTGGATGGCTTTCTAATTATAGAACATTACCTGCAAGTTATTATCCAGGTAGAAATCAACCTATTGTGCAAACGCATGTCAACATAAGAGCAGTTTGGAAAGAATCACTAGTATTACTAAATCATTACCAGTAGAATTATCTACCTGCAACCTACTACACTAGTGCAATTGTAAGAAAGCAATTGTCAAATGTGGGTGTAAAGGATAATGCACACTTCTTAGCTGCACTGTATTATCTCCTTGTGTCCTCAGAAGATGTCAGGTAGCAATTCTTGATCTTCTGATTCAGAAATAGAAAACAAGATGATTATAATAACTAAAGAAAACCACATCCGCACCCCTCAGTATAGCATCTAGACAGTTTGTTCAAGTTCCACTTGCTAAAGTAAAAGCCAGTGACTAGAGCACAAAGCCTTCTAACTTATCTATCTCCAGCTGTTGCAAAACTTAAGTTTCCAATGTACAAGACACATTATGATTGGAAGTGCATGTCAGAATTTGTTTTTTTTGCAACAGCCTGGGAGCCACAAGTTGGAGGACACCACCAAGCCAGACTTAGACAACTTTGTAATGCTCCAACCATCCTGTACGTAATGTAATGGGTATTAATTGAAGTCTTCTCTTTATTTCACTATTACCAGATAGATAGATAGATAGATAGATAGATAGATAGATAGATAGATAGATAGGGATAGTAGATAGATAGATAGGGATAGTAGATAGATAGATAGATCGGGATAGATAGATAGATAGAAAGATAGAAAGATAGATAGATAGATAGATAGATAGATAGATAGATAGATAGATAGATAGATCGGAGATAGACAGACAAATAGATAGACTGACAGATAGATAGGAGATAGATAGATAGATAATATCTGCTTAAAAATATTATGTTGTTTATTTAGGCTTTAAACAGTGACATGCTGAAATTGTCAACTCGCCTCAATGCATTAGAGAATGAGCTTACAGACAAAAGTAAGAAATTGCATAGCGGTAACAGTGAGGAGCAGAAGAAAGTGTCTGAGGAGATTAAAGTTCTGCAGAAGGAACGGGACCATCTCCTACACAGAAGAGACAGTCTAGATGAAAAACTTAAAAATGGCTCTGTGCTGTCACCAGAGGTAGGCTTCTGATATGGTATTTCTTGTAAAACTGGACCTGACAAGTAAATACTTAATTATTTTATTATTTTCCTTTATATAGCGCTTTAAAGAGATTCATGACTCTCTGTTTCAAAGTAGGACTTAGAATCTAAATTCCCTATCGGTATGTCTTTAGAGTGTGGGAAGAAACTGGAGTACCCAGGTGTATCCATGCAGATGTTTTACTTGGTTAGATTGAAACCCAGAACTCCAGCAGGGCTAACCACTGAGGGCGGGTTCACACCTGCGCCCGGTCTCCGCTTTGCAGGTTTCCGTCTTCTGCCCGAGAAACTGGAAGGAGATGGAAACCGGCAGTCACCTTTTCAAACCCATTCATTTGAATGGGTTTGCAAAGTGTCCACCCATGAGCGTCTTGTGCCTCTCCGCAGCGAAACTGTTTTTTGTTTTTTTTTAACCAGACACTAAGTCAGACATACAGGACTTTGTGTCCGGCTAAGAAAAAAACGGAGACTAGAAGACGCTCACGGGCGGACACTGACTGCCAGGTTTCCATCTCCTGTCCAGTTTCTCGGGCAGAAAACGGAAACCCACAAATCGAAGACCAGGCGCAGGTGTGAACCCGCCCTGAGCTACTGTGCTTGCCCTGTGCTTCTTCATGAAATAACAATTCTGCAGCAACTAACCTGTGGAAAGGGGATAAGTGTCATTAGTCGGAAAGCTCTTTTAGACTGTGGTCATACGTAGCAGAAAAGCTGCTCTTAGCTAAGGCCCCACATAGTGAACCACAGCCAAAAAACGCTGTGGAGAAGACAGCGGCAGAAATATTTTGCACTTTTTTCAGAAGCACTTTTCACAGAAAGTCTGCAGAGTTTTTAATTTTTCCGCAATATGTGGCCTCAACCTTAAGGCTCTCATGACCGCTATGAGATAGTTGGTGACCTTGGAGCAGTTTATGCCTTCTAACCAGAATTTGGCTGCCTATTAATAATCAGTAAGAATGTTTTTTCTTTATTCTTATAAGTGTAGCTGTAAGAATTATATGTTTGTAATATGCCAGCAATAATGTATATGTACTGCATATTTTCTGTACATATAAGAAGCTATAAAATGAGAAATCCAGTAATGCGTTCTGTTTCTTGTGGTGTGACTCAAACACTTCTGAGATTCTCAGATACTTGTTTCCTCAGGAAGAACACATTTTGTTCCAACTAGAGGAAGGAATTGAAGCTTTGGAGGCTGCTATTGAATACAAGAATGAGTGCATTCAGAGTCAACAACAAGCCTTAAAGGACTCCTCTCAGATACTTACACAAAGTGAAGCCAATGTCATTGAGAAGTTCAGCTCGCTTTCTGCTTCCGAGACCAGATCTATTCTCATCAAGTACTTTAACAAGGTGTGCAAGCTATAACTGTAACCCACAATTTCTACTGTTACTTAAAAGCTATATTATCAGTGCCTCCTTTTTTTTGATCTCCACATCAACAAGGTTGTTCTTCGACCCCCACCGTCATTTCTAAGTTGGTCTCTTCCTTCCACATCAATGAGGACATCACCTTACCGTCTTTCTGCCCAGGTCTATTTGACGCTCACTGACCCCTTTCTCATTTGGACATTTTGTTTTTATTCCCTATGGGCCCTCACAAGGGCCTGCCATTTTCCATCTCCAGATGGATTCGGTCTACTGTGTATTTTTTTTTTTTTTTAAATGTAGATTGTGAGACCCACATAGAGCTCACAATGTACATTTTTTCCCTATCAGTATGTCTTTGGAATATGGGATGGCAATCCATGCAAACACGGGGAGAACATACAAACTCCTTGCAGATGTTTTTTTGCCCTTGGCGGGATTTGAACACCAGGACCCAGCGCTGCAAGGCTGCAGTGCTAACCACTGAGCCACCGTGTGGAAACCTTTGGTCTACTGTGTATTTTTGTTATTTTTTTCAGACTTTAATTTTTTTTTAAAGGTATTAAAGCATATTATTGTGACACCAATAACTTTTTTTTTTTTTTTAGATTTCAGTCTACAGAGTGGCTTAAGGGCTCTTTTTTTGCAGGGCAGTTATAGTTTTTACTTTTGGAAGGATAGATGTTTCTGCATTTTAATAGAATGGACATTTTCAGTTTTGGTGATTAGCCCGAAGGTTTTTTTATGGATTTATATTTAAATTTATTTTCTTTTTGTAGATTTTATTAAAAACTTTTTTTTTTTTCCTGAATCCATTTTTTTTAAAGGACTTGAACAGGTAATAATCAGATTGCTTATATCTTAGAATGTAATACTGTAGAATTGCAGTCTATAGTAATCTAGATAGTGGGGGTTTTTTTTGGGGGGGGGGTGTTAAATTGTTTCTGAGGAAGAGCGTATTAAAACCTGTCCTTGTCATGCCTGCAAGAAAGACCTGACATCCACCATAAATGTCATGAAGGTGTCAAGCGTTACATTGTCATTCTTTAGCAATTTATAAGTAGGACCAGCCTACCATGTAATAGGGCCAGCAGATAGACACCCTATGGGTGCATGCACACTACGTAACGCCGGGCGTGTATGAGAGCCGTACACGCCGGCGTTACAGCAGGGCTGCCGAACACTTCCCATTCACTTCAATGGGAGCGCTCGTAAACGCCGCTGTTACGAGCGCTCCCATTGAAGTGAATGGGAAGTGTTCGGCAGTCTGCCGTAATGCCGGCGTGTACGGCTCTCATACACGCCCGGCGTTACGTAGTCTGCATGCACCCTATGTCTGTCATTGTAGTAACAATCTGATAAATTGGCTTTTATCCTGTATGATTTTTTTTTTTTTTTTTTTTTTTTTTTTTTACTGGAGATCAGTAGTGAGCTATGAGAAACATTCCCAGTGTTAAAAAAAAAAAAAAAAAAAAACTTTCATATTTAACCTAGTTGAACATCCATTGTAATGTTTGAGGCAAGGCTTATAGGTCCTTAAAATGGATGTTTCACCTCTTCCACCAATCCCAAGTCTTATTCTGGAATGCCACCATATTTAAGTATGCGAAGAGTTGGAGTGGATAGAGGTGGTGAGAGGTCATCTTTAAGCTGTTATAAAGATGTCAATACAATCTGTAAATTGGTATGGATTTTAAATACATCTACTGTATGTCTTTCTTTTAGGTGGTAAACCTACGAGAGACAGAACGGAAATTGCAGATACAAATACAAGAATTATCCATGAAGGTGTCAGAACAAGAGAATGTAGTAAGAGAGCTGGAGTCTGCCTTAGAGCATCTCACTTTGCAAAATGACAGACGTTTAACACAGCAACAAAAGTCACATGAACAAAAGATGCAGCTCCTATTACAGCAATTTAAAGGTATGGTTGTTGCTGGTGGTTGGTGAACACACACGGTACATTTTGGTATTGTACTTTGCTTAGCAAGCTGCTTTTGTGGCACTAAATGAGACACAAACACTTCAAGGGTAAGTAGCACTTGTACTGTCACCATCAATGTAAGGAGATCCATGATCTCCAACCCAAAAATTCTGGACAGAGCCATATAACCACATTAAATGCACAAAATCATCATCTGGAGCCTGGCATTGATGACAGTGAGGAAGCCTTCCCATTTGAAAGAATCAGACTTTGGTGAGATAACATTGCTGAATTATGTAGAATAATTGGAACAGTTGGATATTACTAGAATATAATTTGGCTATTACAGTTATACATTTCATTGGACAGGTGATTTAGTAGTCAAAAAAGCTGTTTAGCTACCTGCAACATATGTGTCAACATGGTTATTGTCAGATACCTATTCAATATGTAGGTGTGTACAGGTGATTAGAAAATATTAATATGTTGTTGTTTATTTCTTTTTGCATTTCAGATAATGACAGAGGAATTCCAGCAGGAAACATTAAGGCATATGAAACAAAAATAGAGGAGCTCGAGAAGGAGCTTTATTTCTACAAAACAACTAGCCGAGAATTAAGGAAAAAGTTAAGGGATCTAGTTGGGGAAGCAAATATGACATTTCCTGATAGTAAGTTTTGGGGAGAAATGCTTGCCGTTCATAAACTTATACATGTATAGTACAAAGTATGACAGGAATACTTATCAGTGTGTGAGTGTGGATTTCTGAGGATTCACTATTCCTTAATGATCAGGCCTGTTTGAAGCTTAAAGGGATATTCCAATCACAGACTTTTATGCCATATATTGTACATATGCCATAAAAGTCTAAAAAAAAGATTGGAATATCCCTTTAAGGCTCAATCACAGAGTTTTATTGCATATGAACAGAATATGCCTCAGAACTTTGTTAGATGTGGGTCCCACACCATTTTCAGTAATGGGCTCTATGTGGCACTGTCATGTCTGGATGCAGTGTTTGGGAGTTACAAAAACAGCTGAACAGGATGTGCTACACTCTTTCCATAACTCATAAAAGTGATGCTAGATTACAGAAACAGTAAGCTTGTGTGTCTTCATATTAAAGGGGTTGCCCATGAATTTCAGGACCCAGGGAGGAGGCCGGAGAAGGGGAAACATTTAAAAAAAACAACAACAAAAAAAAAACAGTCGATTGTTTGCTTGCTCCGGCATTTCAGCAGCTCTCAAGCTGTCCTGCTGACTTTGTTCCTCACACCGCACCGTGCCTGTGATTGTTCTGGCATCTCAGCAGCTCGCTGGGAAGCCATATAATGAGCATGTTGTTGGTGTTGATGATCCGCATGCTCCAGCGTTTTGGCAGCTCTCAAGCTGACCTGCCGCTGAACTTGTTTCTTGCACTGTGCCTGTGATTGTTCCTGCATCTCAGCACCTCGCTGGTACATCATATAATGAGCGTGTTGTTGGCGTTGATGATCCGCCTGCTCCAGCATTTCGGCAGCTGTGAAGCTGGCCTGCTGCTGAACTCATTCTTCGCGCTGTGCCCGTGATTGTACCGGCATCTCAGCAGCTCGCTGGGACGCCATATAATGAGTGTTGTTGTAATCGATGATCCCCCTCAGCTCCGCTTAAGGAGAACTCTGTGACTTCTGGCTTCTGTCAGAGTTGTCAGTTATCTTACCCCAGGACCGACCAGGTAGATTGCATAATCAGACATTACAGATACACAAGAGTTATACTTCTGTGTGTCCGGACAGAGCTCTGCGAAGTTCCGCCCAGAATCAGTTTATTTTATAGTGGTCAGAATACAGGAACATCCAATCAGATTATGACAAGTAAATGGCAAAGTAAAATGGCATAAAACCAAAAGCACAAATCTGTATAATTGTTTAGGGAATTTCCAACCAGTTCTGGTTTGAATCCTTGTACACCCATACTCCGTTTCCGTGACGTTAAACTGTTATTTTGTATTGAATGATAAATGGTTGACATCTCTTTCCTGACTACAATTACAGCCAAATCACAAATAACATCTGGTGCTTACTTTCTTCATAAAGTTCAAAAGTTCAAATGAGGGTGAATTGGTAAACTGTAAAATACAAAATGGAAACTAGATACAAGATGGACACCAGTTTGCTCAAAGCCTTGATCTTATCTCCATATAATATAATGTAAACATTATAACATAAATTACTCTAACACTTTCTTCATAGCTCTCATTGTTTTTAGATTTTCTTTTTCCAGGCATGTTGAAAATTGGCAAACTGCCAATTTGGATTAAAGGTGATTGCCCATGTCAGTTTGTCAGCAGTACCTGGAGCAGATCAGATAATATGCAAATGCATGAACACAAAGTACTGAGGGTTAGCGTTTGTTTACACAGAGAGATAAGAACCCTGGCTTTCTCAGAAGCTGAGATAAGAGCAGTGTGATATAGTATGTGAACATAAATTCATAACAGTTGTGAAGCCATGTCATTTACTGGGATAAAATATAGCCTATATTTTAATCGAGGTTACAAACTATTTATATGCCAAATTTCATTCAAATCCGTTCAGCCGTTTTTGCGTGATTGAGGAACAATTTATAATAGTAGGATAGGATGTCTATATTTATTTATTTTTTTTTTAATAAATCGTGCACAACCCCATTAACAGTAGACATAAATTGTAGTCTGTTACAGTCTTCCATTTATTTTCCAGTTTTTGCTGACCTACCAAATGAATTAGCAAAAAGGGAAAACATGACACAGGTTTTGTTTGTACCCTGAATACAAATGGAAGATGTACACAAAAAAATTTATACTATTTATAATGAGCTGTAATAAACGTGTACTGCTTGAATCAGCTTGCATAAAGATAGCAGTAATAGTAGGTAAACACAATGTGCTAATGCACTTCAGTAATTTAAGAAATTGTATTTTCCAAGTACAACATTTAAAAAGCAATGACGTTATTCTGTTTAACTTCAGATGGTGGCTCTGGAGATACACCACAGAACCAGGATAAATTAGGACCAGAAGAACAGAAATGGGCATCAAAGATTGAAAATGGAAAACCCAACAGAAAGTCAAAAGACTCTACAAACTCCCGACTGCAGCAGAATACTTATCGAATTGTTGGGGATAATTCAGTAGCTGGAGGTCATATGTCACAACCTCGCAGACAAATCAGAAGGCACTTTTCTAGTGGAGATGACACAGAAGATACTGACGATTTACAAGCTTTAAAACTTCAAAGTCAGTCTGAGTCCCCTTTAACAAAATCGGAGACTAATAAAGCAGCACTTGTGGTCAATCCAGTGAAACTGTCTCGACGAGAGGTACGACAGATCTCTGTCTCAGAGCTTTCAATGCGACGGTCCAGTGTTGGCTCCATTCTTGCTGATTCCATTGAAGTAACACGAAAATCATCAGACTCTAAACTTTAGATAAAGGCTTGAAGTATTTTTTAAACGTAGCTCCTGTCACACTGTGACCATGTACAGAACAGACATTTCTCACATGTAACTCAAAGCAGATTCACAACACACCAGCACTCTAGATGAGAATACCTTCACCACTTCATATTATAAAGTGTACTGTGACAAATCATAATGACATAACTTGATATTTATTATTTATTCTAAGTAAAAGAAAGTTTCCAACATTGCATCCACTATATTTATTCTTCTCTTGAAGACCGCTTTTAGGCTTGTGGTACTGAAATATGAAGCAGAGATTGCTTCAGAAACCCTCTGTTTATGCTGGAAAGAATGTCTCAAATTGCAGAGCTCAAGACTAATAAAAAAATCACTTGTGACTGGCTCCTAGGTTTTTAGAAGCTAAATTAGGTTGTTTTTGTTGTTTTAGGCACCATTGAGAACCCCAATTTTCGGCTTGGATTCATATGTGACATACAGTTTGAGGCAACTTTATTCTTTGACTTCAACGTTCAGTAGTTTATGCATTACCTACAGATCTTGGTGGTGAATCTGGAGCATGGATGCTAGCTGTCTGGAACAGAAGGAGAGCGGTGCACCGCTGTATAACCTTCAAACTCACCCAGGAAGAGTCAATGGCAGCTAGCAGGCAATGAGACATCCACTGCTGCAGCAGCAAGCTTTGGACTCTGAAGTACACTTAGGTGTTGCTGCAGCAATGGAGGCAATTTTATTTCCTCTGTTATACAAATGACCATTGCAACCAATGGAGTAAGGCTAAAATTCATACGAAAGTGGTGCAAATTGAAAAAACTGAAAAAATCCCTTTAAAGGGGCTCTATCATTGGGAAAAGTCATTTTTAACTAATCACATCATTACATAGGCTTTAGTAATGCTATTCCACACCTACCTATAGTATGTAAATTGCCTCAGTGGTTTTTGAATAAGTCCATTTTTATTCATGTGCTAATTAGATTGGTGCACAATGCATCATACACCCCTTTGCTATTATTTCCTGTGGGAGGCTGCTGCTGATGACTCAGCTTCCTGTTTACACACACACATAGGAGATAATAGGAGAGACGAGTGCTGCTGGGAACTTCCTGTGCTGGCTGGAAGCTCATTAGCATATGAATAAAAACGGACTTATTCCAAAACTTCTGAGACAATTTACATACAAAAGGTAGGTGTGGAATAGCGTTTCTAAAGGCTATGCAAGGATGTGATTAGTTAAAAATGACTTTTCCCAATGATAGAGCCCCTTTAAGAAACTGACGTCACATGAGCAGTTTTCATTGTCATGTGAATCTAGCCTAACAGTTGAGGGAACTAGTCAGGAGTTAGGGAGAATAAAAGGGGCACAGACAAAGTGGGAACAAGTGTTGTGCCCAAGGACTGGCTATACGTGTGCACTGTACTAGATATGTCCATTTAAAAATATAAAGGCACCAATGCACTAGGGTTACTTTCTATTACAATTTGAGGCACATAGGGTGCTCTTAATTTACTAACTCTATGTGCTTCCCGTTAAAAACACCATACGTAACATTTTAAATCCCTGCACATTGTTTTAACCTTTATTGGTGTTGGACCTTCACAAAAAGTAGTTGAATACCACTTGTCAAAAGCTTAGTGAATTTGGCCCACCTAACAATGTTATAAAAAGGTTATTGGCAAAAACCAAAGCTAGCATGGCACCAGGAGAAGGGATATACAGTAGTATATCAGTAGTATTCATCCAGGACAAAGTATACCTTGAAGAGAATTTAAATCAATAGCCTCACCTCTTCTCCTAAAATGTAGATAACTTTTTATAAGTGAAAGTATATTAGTTATGACAATTACATGCCCATTTTCACTTAAGCTTTTTTCCTCCATCATGGCCTCCAGGTTAAATTGTGTACTTCTGTCCATAATACACTCTGACCAAGTCGGATTCATCCCAGGTAGGCAGGCCTCAGTGTTAGAAAACTTAATAACATTACTCATTAGGCCAATCATCATCCTCATGATCCTATTTCCCTATTGGGAGCACGTATCCTGCTAATTTTTCCCTTGGAGTTATCTTTGGATTAACGCTACGCAAAAAGGATTTTGTTGTATATGAGTCTGGAGTTACCATTTAGCCATTTGCCAGTAAAGGCTGCCCTCCATTTTAGGAATAAACTCATAAAGAAGCTGTGGCTATACACAATACCTAGAGTTGAGGACTCAATCTTCAATGGCTTTAAAAGCTTTCTGTGGGTTCCTAGCCTGAAATTTGTCATTGGTTCCGCACAAGGAGCACCTTTTTCTGCTTTTTATATTTCTCCTCTCGCTTTCTCTATTGGCTGTTGATATTGAAAAAGCTTTTGATAGCTTGTCCTGGAGCTACCTTGCTCAAGTACTGAGGTTCATGGCCACTGGTCAATTCCATAGGGCTCTTCAAGCACTTTATTACAACCCTGTAGCCTATTTAAAGCTCCCAACAGAAACCCGGATGCCTATTATTATCGATTGTGGCACCCAACAAGGCTGTCCTTTTATCTCCGGCATTGTTTACCCTTGCCATAGAACCTTTAGCAATTGCCATTTGTTTCTATCCTTCCATAACAGGTGTACAGATTGGGAGCCGTGAATGTAAAACTAACCTGTTTGCAGATCATATGTTACCCTTTTACAATTTGCGCACCTCTCATGCCTTAAGCTTAAAGGGGCTGTCCAGGATAAAATGCAATTTCTACAGTAATCTAAACACCCTTCTCCCGCCTATTTTACACATACTTACAGCAAAAATGTATATTTTCCCATATCCTAGGGGTGGTCATGTTCTTTCCTTCTCCGTCTGCTTGTTTCTGGTGCTTTTTTTCTGGGCTGCAATTGGCCATTGCTTCATCTGCAGCCTCATCAAGCCTCTGCAGTCCTCTTCTGCCTTTTCCAGCCTCTCTTGAGGGACACAGCACCTTGGAGCTTTTCTGTGCAGTTTCCAGCAGGAGTACGGGGATCGTACTTTTCCCATGTGATCTGTCAGGTTATCATCCCTTTGGGCCCCTTCCACCATGTCCTCCCACAAGGAGCCTTTTGACCCCTTCCGGTGCCACTGTGTTGCCATGCAGTTAGACTAAACCCATCTGCTATCACAGCCTCCCGCCTAAGCCAGCTCTGCATACTATGCATATCTCAGAAAACCGGGATCCTACTTCTCAAAAGGACATCTTCTACCACAGTTGCCACCCTCCTCTGTTCTCCCCACCCATGGCGTATTTGACCATATCTTGAAGGAACAATGGCTTCACTCGGACCGTCCCTGCCTTACACCTGGAAGTCGGACCTCCTTTTTCTTTTTCCAGACCAGTGTGTCTCCAAGTGGCAATCCAGGCCTTTCTCTTCCAAGAACTATTCTGCATGAAAGTGTTTCCTCACTCAGGGCACTTTGGGTGGAACAAGGCTGGTCTTTCTGGAGATCTGGATTGCCAGGTATGACGACACCTGGGTCTGAGAGGTGGTCTCCACTGGCTACTCCATTAACTTCCAAAGAAAAGATATTTTCCATCCATTCTTCAGGCCTTCTCCACTTTTCAATAGTCTGCGCTTCAGAGCGTTTTCAGGGTTTTTATTCCAACCTGTTCTCCATTCCCAAGAAGGATGGCTCCCTTTGCCCCATACTGGAACTTAAGTGGCTGAACAGGTTCGTCCATGTCCGCAGGTTCCACCGACTGGTGTTGCCATCCCTGTAGACTACTGAATTCCTGTTGTTCTTTGTTTCGCATTGGGTTTGTGTTATTTTTAGTTTGTCTTTTTCCCCTTTGGGCTGGCCTGTGCCTTTCCAGAACAGTTGCCATGATTATACAGTCCTATGAAAAAGTTTGGGCACCCCTATTAATCTTAATCATTTTTAGTTCTAAATATTTTGGTGTTTGCAACAGCCATTTCAGTTTGATATATCTAATAACTGATGGACACAGTAATATTTCAGGATTGAAATGAGGTTTATTGTACTAACAGAAAATGCGCAATATGCATTAAACCAAAATTTGACCGGTGCAAAAGTATGGGCACCTCAACAGAAAAGTGACATTAATATTTAGTACATCCTCCTTTTGCAAAGATAACAGCCTCTAGTTGCTTCCTGTAGCTTTTAATCAGTTCCTGGATCCTGGATGAAGGTATTTTGGACCATTTCTTTCTACAAAACAATTCAAGTTCAGTTAAGTTTGATGGTCGCCGAACATGGACAGCCCGCTCTTAAATGATCTGAAAACAAAGATTGTTCAACATAGTTGTTCAGGGGAAGGATACAAAACGTTGTCTCAGAGATTTAACCTGTCAGTTTCCACTGTGAGGAACATAGTAAGGAAATGGAAGACCACAGGGACAGTTCTTGTTAAGCCCAGAAGTGGCAGGCCAAGAAAAATATCAGAAAGGCAGAGAAGAAGAATGGTGAGAACAGTCAAGGACAATCCACAGACCACCTCCAAAGAGCTGCAGCATCATCGTGCTGCAGATGGTGTCACTGTGCATCAGTCAGCAATACAGCGCACTTTGCACAAGGAGAAGCTGTATGGGAGAGTGATGAGAAAGAAGCCGTTTCTGCACGTACGCCACAAATAGAGTTGCCTGAGGTATGCAAAAGCACATTTGGAGAAGCCAACTTCATTTTGGAAACAAAGATTGAGTTGTTTGGTTATAAAAAAAAGGCGTTATGCATGGCGTCCAAAAAGAAACAGCATTCCAAGAAAAACACTTGCTACCCACTATAAAATTTGGTGGAGGTTCCATCATGCTTTGGGGCTGTGTGGCCAATGCCGGCACCGGGAATCTTGTTAAAGTTGAGGGTCGCATGGATTCCACTCAGTATCAGCAGATTCTTGAGAATAATGTTCTAGAATCAGTGACGAAGTTGAAGTTACGCCGGGGATGGATATTTCAGCAAGACAATGATCCAAAACACTGCTCCAAATCAACTCAGGCATTCATGCAGAGGAACAATTACAATGTTCTGGAATGGCCATCCCAGTCCCCAGACCTGAATATCATTGAACATCTGTGGGATGATTTGAAGCGGGCTGTCCATGCTCGGCGACCATCTAACTTAACTGAACTTGAATTGTTTGTCCAAAATACCTTTATCCAGGATCCAGGAACTGATTAAAAGCTACAGGAAGCGACTAGAGGCTGTTATCTTTGCAAAAGGAGGATCTACTAAATATTAATGTCACTTTTCTGTTGAGGTGCCCATACTTTTGCACCGGTCATATTTTGGTTTAATGCATATTGCACATTTTCTGTTAGTACAATAAACCTCATTTCAATCCTGAAATATTACTGTGTCCATCAGTTATTAGATATATCAAACTGAATTGGCTGTTATAAACACCAAAATATTTAGAACTAAAAATGATTAAGATTAATAGGGGTGCCCAAACTTTTTCATAGGACTGTATACTTGGATGACCTCCTGCTGAAGATTCCCTTGGATCTCCTTCACCAGTTCGGCTTGCTCATCATTGAGTAAAAGTACTGTCTCATGCCTTCTCAGCACATAGAATTCCTGGGCATGATCATTGATATGCACCAGGGCAAGATTCTTCTCCCTGGTTCCTCGATCCAGTGTGTCTTGCCTTTGAAGTAGCTCTCTTTGGCATGTGGGCCCTGGGCACAATGACCTTTGAGGCCATCCATTTTGCTCAGTTCCACTCGCGTCCTCTGCAATTGGCTACTCTGACCTGCTGAGACAAGTCTCTGTCCAGCCTGGTATGCGGATCTCATGATGGATGTTCCTAGGCCTCCTCCTCTGCAAGTCGTCTTCTGTCTCAGGGACTGCTGTTCCAGCCCACCTTACCTTAGCTGCATCTTATCAGCATGGTGGTTGAAACTAAGGACCTGAGGCGTTGTGGTTTTTTCAGAGCCTGTTATCCAGAATCATCATATGTGGAAGGCCAATATAAAGTCATGAGAGAGTAACAACTTCCATCCATTTTCCTTTTTTCTTCCCAGGATTCCGTTTTTTTCTTCAATCCAGTCTGGAACAAGGACTTGGTCTTTCTCCCCTTACTGGGCAGAAGTTCCTGACCTTCTGGCTTCAGCTGAAAACCTTCCTGCAGGGAGTAGCACACTATGCTCCTCCCTACCGTCCTCCTGTGGAATTATGGGACCTTAATCTTGTACTTGAGGTGCTTCAGACTCTTCCTTTTGAGACTTTGTGTGAGATCTCTCTTGACTTTCTGTCCTATAAAGTTGCCTTCCAGATGGCAATCAATCACTTCCATCTACAGCAGGGTTAGGGAACGTACGGCTCTCCAGCTGTTGCAAAACTACAACTCCCAGCATGCATACTTGCTCTGCTGTTTTTGGAACTCCCATGGAAGTGAATGGAGCATGTTGGGAGTTGTAGTTTCACAGCAGCTGGAGAGCCGAAGATTCCCTATCCCTGATCTACAGGTATCTCTGAACGGGCTGCCCTGTCTCTTAAACCTCCTTTTCTTGTCTTCAACAAGGACAGAATTGTCTTTCATCCACCACTGTCTTTTCTATCTAAGATGTTTTTTCTTTCCACATTAAACAAGGACGTCGTCTTACCCCAAGGGCCCTCACTAGGCACTGGCTGCTTCTATCTCCAGATGGATTCAGCGGTTCAGCATCAGGCTTCCAATGGCCAGGTCGGCAAAGCTGCCACCTTGGGCTTCTCTCCACACTTTAACTTGATTCTACAAGATTAATTCTATGGCCTCTGCTGATGCTGGCTCTAGGTTGTAAGGTTCTGCTTGTGGCTCTGCGCTGGTTGCTCACATGGCTGTATAATTCCAACCAACTGGCCGTATAATTCCAACCCACTGGAATTGCTTTAGGACATTCCATGGTGCTGCGACGCCCAATGAAATTGAAAATGAAAACGAGAAAAATTTATTTATTTATTTTTTATCACTGTAAAATCTTTTTCATGTTTTATTCAAGGGGGATAAAGATCCCACACTTGTTTCTTGCTGTTCCTGCCTGAGGCTGTTTTGGTTTATTTTAGGGTTCAGGACATGTTGGTGGTGTTGGTTCTGTGTTAATTTTTGTCTCTCTCTCCCTCCTATTGCTGCAGTACAAACTGGTTAGCATAGTCTCTGTGGAGGGGGTATAGCCCAGATTCGACATCTTTTGCTGTTCTTAAGGTTAGCCTCCTAGTGGCCAGGTCTATATCTATGGTGCTGTCCCCAGTGCTGCTTAAAAACTCTCCGGCGATGGCCTCTTCTTCTCTGCCTCCCGCCTCTTCTTTCGTGCTCCTGTTCTCCAGGTCCAAAAGCGCTGACTGCACATGTCTGTCGGCCATTTTCATTAGGCCTCTCCCGATTGGCCCACAGAAAATGGCTGATAGACATGCGCGATGGGGTCCTGAAGCTCTGGTGTCTACTTGACCTGAAACTCCTCACCAGTTGTGATGTCCAGATCTCTTGCTGAATCTACTGATTGGCCTCAGTGGATCCATTGACCACTTAGGGCTCGTTCACATCTGCGTCCGGTCTCCATTCTGCAGGTTTCCGTTTCCTGCACAAAACTGAGCAGGAGATGGAAACCTGCAGGACTCTTTCATACCCATTCATTTGAATGGGTTTGAAAGATGTCCGGCCGTTTTTTTTTTTTAAATCGGACATGCAGTACCTTGTGTCCGGTTTTAAAAAAAACGGTTTCGCGGCGGAGAGCATAAAACGCTCACCGGCGCACACAGCCGGACCCGGCGTAAGACCAATCGGTGGCTTCAAGAAGGGACATAGGATTTCACAAGTAGTGACATCACGTGTTGTTCAACGGCCACCAGCAGCAGGGACTTCCGCCAGAACACCTCAACAGACCATCAGCAACAGAGTGCGCTGGGAGGAACTGGAGCACTGGAGAAAGAAGAGTAGGATTTTATTTATTTTTTTTACAAAAAAAAAAAGAAAAAAAGTTTTTTGTCTGGACAACCCTCTTTATAGAAAAAAAAAGAAAAGTGTGTGTGGGTAGAGCCAGCATGATGGCATGTCCATTTTGGTTCTGACACAGGTGAGAAAAAGGTGTGTCCCCCATCCTGAAAAGTGACCTTAGTAATTTGGGGTGTACCATCTCTGCAGCACACTGTTCTCCATGTTCACAAATGTTCTGCACAATGACTATGCCAGTCTTAATAAGTGACGCCATGGCACAGCTGTATAAATGACCTTTTAGAACAATCTCCCCCATTGTGGGGTTTTACCACAGTCTTCTACTCCTATACATTAGGATATTGGTCACGGGCTCTCGTTCTGTTCATATTATTCATTATTATTTAATCTACTGCTTGCGGTGTATTCGGATACCGACTGTGTAATCTGCGGCTCCCTCCCAGCAGTCTCTAGCCAGCCTCTGCTGCTGCTGCCTCTGCTGACCAGGTGGGCGGAGCTTGCCAGACGCATTCTTCTTTTTGCCCGCAGCAGGCCTCCGTAGTGTGTGCAGCTGCTGAGAGCAGGTGTGTGGACGGTGTCTTGGTTACCTTAGCGGGTATTGCCTCATCACGGAGTCAAGTACCGGCGCTGACGTCAGAGCCTAGTGGGACATCAGGTACACTCCAGGAATAACACACAGGGGGTTGTGTGCTCGGGACGCCGCAGTCCCCGTAGCTCCCGCTGGGCTGTACACCGGGCTGTGTACGTTGTTCTCGCTCCGTGTGAGGCCTTTGCTCCAGTTCTGACAGTTGTTAGTTCTGCAGCTCACAGTCGGGCGCCATCACACTATGTGGGCAGAGATTTGTGAAGAGCTCGGATTTTACATGGAGCCCGAGCTCCGGCAGAGGCAGTAACATAGTCCTGCTTAATAAAGAGTCCTTCTCTTCTGGCATACTGGCAGCTATTAGAGAGGTTGTCACCCAGCACTGTGATCTGCCTCATCATGTAGTGATACATCCACCTCCTTCTAAGTGGTCAGGGTTCTAGAAAAGCTGGGTTATAACCTGGATGGTTACAGGAGTAGTTTGATATGACAAAAACATGAGGTAAAGCCAGTGTTATAAGATACCAAAACTAGAAGTTACCCGATGGATCCCGCCCTGCCAGTCTGGTGCTCCCTACTGCTGTTTACCTGCAGAGATGATGTCACATTAACCATCTGACTACCGAAGCCGGGTTAGCTCAAAATTAGTGTGGGTTTTCCAGGCAAACTGAAAACCCCAAGGGGTGGCCTAAAATAAAGCCATACTCCCCTACCCTCAGTCCTTCTTCCAGGCGTCATGTCCCCCCATTCTAGGCAGTGCCCTCACTAACTGGGCAGACATTGGGCAGATCCTGTCCTGCTCCATGACATTGGAATGGAATCCCCATTGAAGTGAAGTGGGGGCTAAGGCCACTGGATTGTTATGAAATTAGTCCCTTCTTGGCATGCAGGTTTAGCATAAGGGGGGCATTGTGAGCATCTGTACAAAATGTTAGCAACGTACACTAACAGATCTGTTGTAAATTCGTTAAAAATCCCACTGATCCGTCAGTTTCCATTTTCACTAAATACTGCACATGTCCTTTTTTTTTTTTTTGTTCTCTTAGGCTGAAACGCTGCGATTTGGCCGTGGCGGAAACACCATAGGAAAAATCACAGGGTTTTACAGTACTTACAGAGGATGGGATTCCCACTTTGCTGAAATAATTGCAGCGTAGACACGCTGCGACTTCCAAAACCTTTGCGGATTTGAAAATCGCAGCATGTCAGTTATATTTACAGAAACGCCAGTGGCTTTCCCATAGATATAATTATAACAGAAAGTCCGTAGAGGAAAACTCCGTGAGCTTTCTGTTCAAAGCGCTGCGGGAGGAACCGCAGTGCGTTCACGCCGGGGTTGTTCACGCAGCACTTTAGAGTGGCGGTTCCGGCACGTGGGGCCTTAGCCTTAAAGTGGACATAATACTACAGGATGTAGGACTTTAGTGTCCATTCAAAATAATGGTATTATGACAGATGTGAAAGAGGACCTTATATCGCTATTAGGGAGCCTGCACATGGAGTTACGCTCCGCTCATTCTGAACGTAAAACTCGTTCAAAATGAACGTGTAAAAACCAGATCCCATTGATTTCTATGGGTGCCGGCATACGCGCGTATCACATTGAAAGCAATAGGAAAAAAAGCCTCCCATTGATTTCAATGGGGAGTGCACGTATGCTGGCACCCATAGAAATCAATGGAATCTGTTTTTTACGTGCTCATTCTGAACGAGTTTTACGTTCAGAATGAGCAGAGCGTAACGTAATGAATGGCAGGTGTTCTTTGAGGAGGATTCTGCTTCAAATTCCACCCACAAAAAAACTCTGTGTGAACTGACCCTTACCCTGGGGTGGAAGTTATATCTGCTTCATAATCTTCTTGTTCTGTATGTCACAGTTGTGTTCTTTTATTGTGTTCTTTTTTAGATTGGAAACTTGTCAGTGAGCTTTTCAGTCACCACCAATATAAATTGATTTTCGTTTCATTTTGTTGGGTGAGTAAATGGTTTACTACTGTGAATTGTAAAATAATATTTGTCTGTCCAACTAAGTTTAATCCTTTAAGGATGCTGCATGTTATAGACTTTAGAAACCGGCTTGTTTTGTTTTCTAACTTAACATTTTAAAACCCTTTTTTTTATTTCTCTGTTGACCTAATATCATGAGGCCCTGTTTTTTTGTGTAACTAGTTGTATTTTTAGATTGTACCATTTACACACTGTATGCCTGCTACATCACTTTTGAGTTCCAGGTGTATTATGCAGTCCGGACTCGTTACTAACTGACTAACGTTGTCACAGAAAGAGTACATTTAAAACATAACTTTTAATTTTAATTAAAAGTTATGTTTTAAATTTACTCTTTCTGTGACAGTTAATAATTGAGTAAATTACCCGTCAGTGAATTTAACTGACTAACGTGATTTATCCCTTAAGCCCGTACACATCTGCACATGGGTTTCCGTTCAGGGGGTCCGCTTCTTGACACCCGAACGGAAACCTATTCTGCTTTTTTTTAAAAAAAAAAAAAAAAAAAGTGGATGCCTCAGTAAACCCGTGGACCACTCAGACTATAACGGGGGCCGTGCAGTTTCTGCACGAAAAATGCGGAGAGAAAAGTGCTGCTTGCAGGACTTTCTCTCTGCATTTTTCATGTGCAGAGGGGAATGGAGTGGCCCATATGTAGATGTGAACCGGGCCTCAGATGCTATGGTCAATGGCGATCACTGCTTCTAGTTGCCCCTTCTTTCATCCCCTGGTATGGTACCTGTGAGGAGGCCAATTAACAGTCTGCCAGCTGCCTTGCCAGTGAATGTACTGTACACTGCAATAGAAGCCATCATTGGTTCAAATGCCCTATTTTGTGTTTTGTTTTTTTTGTTTTTTTTTTTATAAACAGTTTAAAAAAATAATTTATATTTTCGTTTGCATTACTTAACGTTTTAGGTATCACTGTATTCGTATAGGTCCGAACTATCCAAAAATAATGTAATTTCTTCCACAAGATGAATGCCGTAAAAAAGAATTGAATGGCACTAATTAATATGTTTTGGTCACCTTGCCTCTCTGGGAAAAAAAAAATAAAAAGTCATCAAAAACTTACATACCAGATAATGATATGTAGAAGAAAAATTACAATTTGTCCTGCAAAAAAAAGAGCCCTCACATAGCTCTGTCAACAAGGTAAAAAATATCTGATAGTGGGCACATAGCCCTTTAGGCTCCTTGGTTAATTGCTTAAAAAAAAATAAAAATGACTAGGCGCACAGGAATGCATTAATTTTAATACAGCCGTGTGACTGCTGCTTTAGTCTTTACTTGTATAGAAACTAAGCAAATCTATCATTATGAATAGTGAGATAACTGTGACACTCCTTTTCACCAAAAACCTGAATTCATTATGGACTAAATTTGAAGAACAAAGTATTTATGTACATTGTATTTTTTTCATAGCTCCCTTTCCCATGTTCTTCCTTCATTTTGTATGTAAACTAATAAAATTCAAATTTGAAAGTACTTTGGGATCTTGTTGTGTTCACATGTTGCCATATAGCTGTAGCCTAAGACTTCTCCATTAGCAAAACAAAAAAGGAATAATGACCCTCATAAAGGTCAAACAATAAGCAGGCAAATAGTATGTCTACAGGCAAAAATAACCAAATTTACAAGTAATTTACTATTTTTCCCCATTATCACCTGCAACATGTTAAATTCCTTTCATTCATGGTATTTACCTAATAAGAAAAGCAGAGAACATATACAAAATAATTTACATTTCTTTTATACTTACAGTGGCGTTTTAGATTGTGATATGATTGCCGTTTTGGAAATTTTAATTCACTTTTTTTGGTTTTTACTTAGATTTTTATAATAAAAGGAAGTGGCTATCCTTTTTTGCAATGGCTTCAGCTGTGGTGAGTTTGGTCCCCACCACTGCTTCCCGCTTTGCCCTTCTGAAAGTAGACAGCAGCAGTGATTCTGATTCTGAAAAGACAAAGGGCAGTCGAAGTGCAGGAAAACTGCGTGGTTCTGCTGCTGGTGGAAAAAACAATACAAATGAGAAAAAACGGGAGAAAAGGAGAAAAAAGAAGGAACAGCAACAGAGTGAGGCTAATGAGGTAATTTCTGGTGCGGTGGTCAAATTGTTCTTGTTATATTTCTGCACAAAAAAATTTACTTATCTTTCTCAAATAAAGGTTTTTTTTTTTTTTTTTTCTTATCCACGTTACTTTGTAAAATTCAAGTAGTTGCTGCATGATCAGCTGTTGTCACCAACACAACTCCAATAACTACAGTTTCATTGTGCAGACTGTCTATTACAACCCTCTTGGGGCATTATAAAGGAACTGTATGGTGCAATGGGAATCGATTTGGTGTTCATACTGCTGTAGATTCTTTTTTTCTTTGCACAGATTGGAATTCTGTGTCAATAAGTCACATGGTACTTATTGATATGGAAACAGTAGCCGGCTACCACACCTACCAGATCTACAGCATATCAAACTGCAAATTCACATCAAAAAATCTGATGGTCAGACACAGATTTCTGGTGCAGGGTTTTACAACTAAAAATAAATAAAACTGTCTTGTTGTATATTGTAAATATGCCTTGTGAGAGAGTGAAGGGTGTGGTCTGGGAAGACAGGTATATCCCCACCAGGCAGCTAAAGGGTGTATGGTAAAGACCCACACCAGGGAGGTCAGCTGGGTAATCAGGCCCTAATAACAGTCTGTGTGTGAAGACTAGGAGTGTGGCACCACACTATCAGAGTTGAACTGTCCAGAACAGACCTCCAAAGTAGGTACTGTGCCATCCGTTGTTGTTGCCAAGGTGGGAGACTGGTAGCCAGTCTCCTGTATAGTCAGGGAAAAGTTTCCTTACATTTAAGTTAGTTTCTCAGCTGATAAGGGTTTTGTTTTGTTTATCCTGTGGCTTTGCAAAAGCAGTGTATGTGCGACAAGTGAATAAAGCCTGAACTTGTGTTCAATCCAGTGTCTGTGTCCCTGTTTCCTGCTCTGCTACAAGCATCTACCTGAGTGATTTCCCCACAGCCTCTAGTAAGAAAAGTCTGATATTGTCAATTTTTTTCACAGCTCAGGAATCTTGCCTTTAAGAAAATTCCACAAAAATCTTCACACATAAGTGTTGGATCTCAGCAGGACTCTGCAGTACACGGTTTACCTAAAGATGCTCAGGAAGAAGATTGGCAGCAGTGGCGGCAAAAAGATGAGCAGGTACCTTAACATGAATGTGACAAATTCTGTACAATATAGAAAATTACTTTTTCTAGTAAAAGTGGTATAAGAAAGTGTGATTTCATTGTGTGACTATATTTTTATCAGATGTTCATAAGTTGTAGCTTGTTTTAATATCACTTATTGTACAGTATTAGTGTGGTAAAGTAGGACACTTACAATATATAGCACATACCATAATGACAGCATTTCCATAATTGAGGAAGTTAAATTAATACACTACATGCATAAAATAGGAGATAATGGGTCAAACTGACTTGTAAACTGTATTTTTTTTTTTAATAATATGTATAATAACAGTTAGGAATATGCTAAATAATATAAGTTGTATGTTACATTCCCCTCTGCTACATTGCTTCCAATCTGGTGATCCTTACTGGTCTACGTTTACTTGTCCTGCAGCAATGACTTGCTATAGATGTGCGTGTGACAGCTGCAGCCATTCTCTGACCTCCAGACATCACCACTGAGGCCAGTGATCGGCAGTAGCTGTCACAGTTGGCAGGGGATGTACTAGTTGAATATAGGTAAAATTTTCATTTTATCATATTCCCAGCTTTAAGTAAATTTTGCTTTTTTGTTTTTTAAGATGGCTATATAAATATATCTCTCCCACCTTTTAAAAATGCAGCTGAAGAGTCCACCTATAATACTGGATGTCTGCTACCTTATTTCTTTTCCTTTTAGATTACATCTGATATGTATGAAGCAGACCTGGAAAAAGCCTTAATGCTAAGCAAGCTGGAGTATGAAGAACTGAAAAAGGTATGTTGTTGTATGGTAATCTAGAACAGCAGGAAACTATATTATTCAAAATATGGCCAGCTTCAGATTCCATATTACAGACCCAGATGGGGCCTGATTCAGAGAACAAGCAAGTAGAAGGTATCTGGGTCACAGATCTAGCACTTCTTGTTAAAATGGTAAAAGCACAGAGCATACTTATCTTCTCTGAACCTTGTACCACTATCACAATAAAATACTTTCGAGGCTCCCAAAAATATCTATCTACAGCTTTTACTAGTGTTTAACTAGTGTTAGTAGATGTAGAAAATGCAACTTCTTTGCAAAATTTGCCAGTCCCTGCACTCTGTCACTGTGTTGCTTCTAGGTTGACGTTAGTGGGGTGTGATAGCAGTGTCAGACATAGGCTGGAAACTATAAATCCTGTGATGCCCCAAGAGTCACAAAGAGAGTATGTGCATGTGCAATATCAACAATTTACATTGCGGCACAGCAGTACAGGCTCATTAGCTTGGATTAGTACCGCACCAATATGACACGTGATTTATGACCTGCTGTTCAGTGGGGGACTAAATATGCTGCAAGAGCACCATGTGGGGAATATAGTTAATGTAACCATTTTAACAATTAGAGCAACTTTTAACATGGAATTAAACTATCAGACGACTTTTGATTTTCTGGCAATATTTATGTCATTAACTAACTGTGTAATATAGTATATTAACAAATTTTAGATCATTTCTGTAAAATCCATAATATTTTTTTTTTTTACTCTTTCCCTTCTATATTTAGAGTTGTTTCTGTCTCATACTAAATGTTACTGTGTACGGCGCTGTGTAGTTTGTAGAGAATGAGAGTGGGGGAGGGTCACTTATCTCGCACATTATAAAACGATATCACTGATCTGATTGAATACGCAGGCAGGATTGGGATTTTTATGTCATATATATATTATACAGCTGCATATGAATATCCTAATTCAGACCGTGTGTTTTCAACAAGTGATATCTAGCCTTATTGTCACATCAACTTTGTATGTTTTATAATGTCCGAGATATAACTGTTTGAAGTGACCCCCCCCCCCATCCGAATTCATTTTCTCTACTATACAGCCCATATACCTATACTCAGTAACATTCAGTGAGATGCAGTAAAAGTTTTCAATACAGGAGCAAGAGGAAGAGTGAAAAATCCAGGATTTCACAGAAATGATCCAAATGTCCTAAAGTCTAGTTACGCTTTAACAGAATCCTACATTGCAGTGTTCATGTCTTGGATGCTTCCTTTTTGGTTTTAATTGGATATTGTTTTCTAAAAACAAGTAATATACAATGAAGTGTGCGATTAAGGGGGCGTTCATACTACCGTTGGTGTCCGCTCAGCAGTGTCCGTTGCTATTGTCTGTACTGTCTCTGGACAGTAGCTGGTCTGTTTGCAATATACATTCATTTCAATGGGATTTTATCTTGTGTCCATTTACAACCATGTCTATGGGCAACAGACATATAACGGACAGTAACTGATAGCCATCAGTTACTGTCTGTTATTTTGTGTCCGTTTATTTTATGTGCATGCTCAGAAAGAAAAAAACGGACAGTATAAAAAAGAAAACGTCAGACCGGGTCCAGCCGTGAGCGTTTTATGCTCTCCGCTGCAAAACCGTTTTTTTTTTTTTTTTTGTTTGTTTTTTTTAAACTGGACAAAAGTACTGCATGTCCGACTTTGTGTCCGGTTAAAAAAAACTGGTTTCGCCACAGAGCATAAAACGCTCACGGCCAGACACTTTTCAAACCCATTCAAATGAATGGGTTTGAAAAATGCCTGTAGGTTTCCGAAAGCGGAGACCCTGGGCGCAGATGTGAACGAGCCCTTACACTACGAGGTGTTACCTAGTTTCAAGCAGGTGTAACAAATGTTCTGTGAAACTGGGCAGGAAACGGAAACCTGTATAAACGGAGACTGGGCGCAGATGTGAACGAGTCCTAACTGATACTAATGTGTCCGTTTTTTTTAACTGATTCATTAAATGCATCAGTTATAAAACGGACACATTAATATCAGTTAACATCAGTTAGTGTCAGTTTATGTATGTTATGATAGGTGTCTGTTTTGTTTTTTTTTCTTTTAAACCGACACCTTCATAACGGAATCCAACGGTAGTGTGAACCCTGCTTAAGTGGGTAGGAAATTTTATAAGGACTATTCTGGTCACGTTGATCTTTGTAAAGACAAGTTATTATTGTGTCATGCTCTGTCAGCATACAGTGGTGAACCTCTGATTGTGGCATCTTGAGGGGTTATTTGGGCCATCAGGAAATATTTTAATCCTTAAATAATATGCCTTTGTTATGTATTAAAGGAAAATGACAGTGGGGAAAATGTGTCACCTCAGTCTAAAAGAGCAAACAAAAAGGATAAACGAAAGAACCACCAAGGGAAAGACAAGCCTCTCACAGTATCTCTAAAAGACTTCCAGTCAGAAGGTGAGCGACTTGCTAAGTCATCAGCTATTACTGATGACTTCATCAATAAATTGTATGAATCATTGTTGAAACGCATGGATGCCGTCCTTCAAGCTCATGGAAGTCACACAAAATATTAAATATGGCTCTAATAGCACCACAACTTCATTCACCAATGTTAAGAAACATATCTTTGTATTTGAACTGAATTATTGGTTTGATTTTCACATTACTTTATGTGGGCGACAAAACTTTTGTCTTGCCAAAATCTGACCTTTCTGTGTTCATTAAATGATCAATATTTCAGCAGTGAAGCCAATTTATTTTCTTAATAAAAAACACATTTGGGAGGGTTTCAGCTTTCATATGAGCCATTTCTTAAACCAATGGATGAATTTAAAGTCAGTTTATAAGCTTTTGATTCCACAACATGGATAAGCGACAGAACTTTTGTCAGGGACTATAGGGCACATGCTCTGGAAGTTATGTAGCAGACGCTCTCCAGTAACCACTTTATTGCTTTAGATAATTATAACATAGCGTCTCAGTTTCGATTGTCATGATAGTCAAGAGCCTGTTGATGGCTCATAGGCTTGTCATCAGAGAAACGGCTACATGCAGCATGTATAAAAATATACAAAAAAAACCAGGTTAGGTTTCACCACATCAGAAAATGGGTTTATAAATGGAATGTGCTACCAAAAAATAACTGTTTTTTAAATGTTTTACAGTCCTAAATGGATATTATATACTAATGACCTATCCACATATGCATAGTCATGGTTCCGGAGAATTGTAGCTCCACCCCTATTACTTACTCTCCCTGTCCTCTGGATAGGGGAAAAGTGTCTGGTTGCTGGAGGCCCTAACACCGGGGCCCCAGTGATTAGGACACCAGGGCCCCAGTGAAAGTCCCCCAAAAGCCGCCTTGTATTACCGGCACTTCATTAATTTCTTATGGGGTTGCTGGTACTGTAATCTTTGCAAGTGCCTGCAGACCCATAGAAGTGAGTGGACCACTGGAAACTTCTTGCACAAGGAGGCTTTAAAGGGGAATTTTGTTCTCATGTCCTCCTGTTCACTGGGGAACCCAGCATTAGCATACTTGTCCTCTGTCCTGTGGATAGAGGATAAGAGTCCATATTCCTGGCACAACCATTTTAATCAGAAGCAGCCTGAATGCGCTTCCCATCCAGTGCACCAGCTTCTGCAGTTCTGTCTCAGGCCACTAAACCAAATATCTTGACACTATTTCCTGAAGATTTCTTTGCAGCAGTCATCTCCCTTATCAGCACATTGATGATCTGCACAGGTCACAGAGCATGCAGAATCTTCCTGCAAATTCAGTCATGTGGACCTAGCCTAAGAGTTTCCTAACAAATTACTTGTTTGGTACTGTTTATAAACAATTTATTTTATTTATTTTTCTATTTCAGAACAGTCTGTGAAAAAAACAGAGGTAAGTGTATGACTTTGACAAGTGTAACACGGACAAGTGTTTTCTTGCAGTCAAATTCACAGACTTTAGAAATCCGGCTACATTAACATTATATTTTCATGTATTGCTACAAATATGCTTTATACATTCTATTGATCTAAATTGGGACCATATACATAAGGAACACACATTCAGTATTTGGCATGCAGTTTTTGAAACCAGAACCAGGAGTGTTTTGAAGAGAGAAAAAAAGAAAAAGGATAGCTTGTCCATACTTTCTCTCCTATTATGATCAACACCTGGTTTTGGCTTCAATGTCAAAACCTGATCATGTAAATGCACTTAGCTGTGCAGAAGGCCTAAACAGTGATTTTGAAAGGAATAAAGGTCTTTCTTGTAGTGTGGCTTTTCAGTTCAGCTCTAGTAATCTTTCCGAAATCTACGCATGCTCCTTAGTATTATTGTGAGACAAACATGCAAGAACCGTATTGTCCGTCTGGTGAGGAAGAACAGCCATATGGCAAATGCGGCAGGTTTGGGAGAGCTTGTTGAAGCTGTGCTGCGATGCCAGGTCCAGGGAAAGAAAGAAATTGTGTGAATAAAAGATAAGGTTTCAATGCCTTAAGCCACTTGGAAGTTGAGGGGAAAAGACAGTGCTCCAACAGGTGAAGGAATGTCCCTGTTGCATCAATAGTCTAACTTACATATTTTTTTAAAAATGTTTTGTTTTTTGGCAAAACTGTATAGTGCTCTGCAAGTACAAAGATCTGTTTGTAAAGGTCTGAGAGCCTTGGTAGCCTTCTTTTTAAGAGAGCAGAGTCCCTAGCTCTTTTTTCACTATTTGGTCTTTATTCCCTGATTCACCTTGTCATAGTTTTCCTATTCCTATCTTTTATTTCTGTTTTGCAGAACAGGCTTGAAACTGGGGGTGTATTACATTTCTCAGAGGCTATTTCCCCATTTCTTTTGTTTATATCAATAAAATTTACTGTCAACTTTGTATTGAAATAATATGATGAAAAATATGTAAGGATATTTTGGCTAAATTTCTAACTTGCTGAATATGTAAAGGTATGTTCATGGTTGCCAAAGCAGCTTTTCAAAATATATTTGTGTACGGTGTCAATATACCCTTGAAGAGTGGGTGTGTGTGTATACATTTAATCTTTTTAGATCATTTTTATTATAACCATTTACTTGTCTTAATTGTCTAGGATATAAAATCCCCTCTGATATTACCTCATGATCGTGGCTTTTTCAATAAGCTGGAGGATGATGTCACCAAAATACTTCTTAAAGAAAAAAGAAAAGAACAAAACTCTGTTCCTGAAGTATTGGAAAGCTTTGATTACAGTATGGTATGTGGGAGTGTTTATCAGTAGACGGTACCATCCCATAGAAGAAGTGATAAAGTCATTGATGGTGTGCCCTGTCACTAAAACTTTAACCAGTCTTGAGAATGGACCAGTTTTAGTCTTGGGTACAAGGTTGTACTGTTAAAATTAAAATTAGATCAACGGGGTGCCCAGAGTCTGAAAAGGTCGGGAAAATGTTATTTTCTGTGGCTTTGGCTAGCAAAAATCTAAACTTTAGGGTGTGATGTTTATATTTTCCTTTATAAACAAGGCCATGAAGGTGGGGGGAAAAAAAGTTATTCACTGACTTCAAAATAAAATGACATAGTTTTAATAGTATTATACAATTAGTAATATTGTCTAATTAGTAGAGATGAGCGAATAGTATTCGATCGAATACTCGTATTGGTTGAATACCACGCAGGAAAATTCCATTGAATTCAATTCAAAAACCTCCTCGTCCTCATGCTACTTCCTGAACTTGGAGGATCCAATGTGTCGAACTTTGGTTTCCATGGAAACCGGAACAACATTCCTAGTTTTTTCCCATAAACTATAATGATATTTGATATTCGATTGAATACTACTCGCTCATCTCTATTAATTAGATGAATAGTTTTACATATTTACTTTCATAGGAATTCACTCACTGGCTTTTTAGTGAGTTAGAGCTGTTTTACTGTCCATGGCTTTCAGCGGGTTATGAAGGAGCTGATGTTGGAGCCTACCAAATCCTCATCCCTGGTAATAAAGGAAATCTTGAGATTTGTGCACAAGACAACAGATAACGCATATTGTTTGCAGGATTTTAGCTTCTTCCCATTGTCTCCAGTCGTACTAAATGCTAAAATGTAAAAGTGTAGAATACAATCCTTGATTTAAATGTTTCAATATCCAGGAACCTGTCCTAAAAGATGGAAGAACAGAGCTATTGAAGCTGGAATTAGAAAAGAAAGACACACAGATACAGCATCTGAAAAGCATCATTTCGCAGTGGGAGGTACGTACAAGTATTGTTAAGTGTTTTTATTACTACAGAATGTTTCACCTTTGATATTAAGTTGCACTGTTTTTTTTTCGTATTATTTCTTTAAAGGCAAAATACAAAGAAGTTAAAGCCAGGAATGCACAAGTTCTTAAAATGCTGCAAGAAGGTGAAAGTAAGTGGATTTATACTGTTTGTAGTTCTACTAAATGCTGCAATTATTTAATTCCTTTTTGACAACTTTTTGTTTCCATTCTTGTCTTTGCCTTTTTAAATCCCTAAGGCTCCATTCACACAGAGTTTTTTGGCAAGAATTTTGGCGCTGAATCCGTGTCAGAATCCATGTGGAAAAAAAGCCTCCCCATAGAGTTCTATGGGTTCTGCTAGCTTTTTTTTGTTTGTTTGTTTTTTTTGTGCTAGTGGAAAAAAAAAAAGCTTCCTTCAGTCGGATTCCGCCTGCAAAAGCCAACGCAGTCAACAGGAGGCAGAAAATCCACATGAAATTGGCAAGTTTCCCAATTCCTGAATGCAGTTTTTTTTTTTTTTTTTTTTTCTCGCCAAAACACTGTGTGAATGGCCCCTAAAGGTGGCAGTATAACAGTAAAATATGTCTGCAGGAAATTATATATACTTAAACCTCTTAAAGACACAGCCCATTTTTTTTCAATACTGACGTGACTTTGTGTAATAATAACTTTGGAATGCTTTAACTTACCCAAGTAATTTTGAGATATATTGTTTGTGTAACAGCTTTTACTTCATGCTAGTTTTAAACTTTGGTCGACATTTTTTGCGTTTATTTATGAAAAAAATAATAAATTTGGTGGAACTTGGGAAAAAAAAATTTCAAAACGTGAAATACTGTACTTTTCAGACAAATGGTTATACCACTCAAGTCTAACAGCAATTTTCCAAATTTACAAGAAAATTTTTGTAGAGTTCTAAAGATTTTTTCTAAATACCTTGTGGTCACAGTTTCTAAGGTCAGAAAATCAGCCAATGTTTCCTTATTGTGGCCGGGATATCTCCTGATACATGTAGTGTCCCTGCCTGATAACCCGGCTACAATAAGAAAGTCATAGCTGGGTTCCTGACAAGTCCCAGACTACAGAAAATTCTGCTTTTGCTTTCGTATCCATTAGCAACGGATCAAGACAAAAGATGTTACTACTAAGAAAGTTAGAGAAAATCTTTAAAACGTTGCAGAATTTTTAACTACTTATATTTGCAAACATTTTGACGCTGAATTTGGAGAAGAGTGCTTTGCCTATTTTGCCTTTATTGGACAGGACCAAACTGTACAAGCTAATTTTGACAAATTCGACACCAACAGAAAAGGTGTATTTTCTGTCTCCCATTGATTTCAATGGGAGTTCTCAGGCGGAATCTGTCTGAAGAACGAGCAGTATGCTTATTTTTTCCACTAGCAGCAAAAATTAGCTACGGCCTCCCATTGAAATGAATGGGAGACAGATTTTTGAGGCATATTCCACCTTAAATTCAGCATCCAATTCCTACATACAAACACCCCTTTACTGTTTGCACATGCAAAACATGGATAATATTTGTTTCAATGCTGACAAGATGATCCTACTGAGTCATAGATGCTTGGTCAAAGTGAATTTTATTCAACATGTGGTAACAGTAAACGTTTTCGGCTCTACTTAAAGGGGTTGTCCCAACAAGGATTCTATCTATACTGCTAGTATATGTGGCTTTAAGACTTTTCCTAAATACATTGCTCTATCAAAACTCCTTTGTTTGACCGCTATCTTAATTTATTCACTTCATTGTTTACACCCAGTTTCTATGGCCACTGGGCTTATCTGCTCAATTCCCAAGTGATGTAGCTCCCTGCTCTCAGGAGGGAGGGAGGGGCTGAGTGCTGGGAGCAGCTTGTGGCTGTTTATGTCTAACAAGTAACGGAGCTTCTCAGATAGAGGAGGGGGGAGGTGAGAGTTCTGGAATTTCTGAACTCTGCTCTTACACTTAGCAGGTTTAATTGAATTTGGCTGATAAGGGCTGAGATAAGGAGTCCTTTACCTCTGTATGTAATGCAAGCTGACTCAAATCCAGCTCTACTACATCAGCTTCATACTGTGGTAATGAATGTACAACCAATCCCTCATTACTGACTGCAAACATAGCAGATAACATAGCAAGTGAAACCCCGCCCACCAATGTGCTGAGAAATCCAGGAAAAGAAGAGAGCACAGAGCCTGAAGGTTGGTGAACAAGAGTTATGGGAATACCTCTTTAAGCCTTCATCAGACTCAGGGTTGGAGTATGACAAAGATATGTCAAAATGAGAAATTTACAGTTCTCTATAGTATAGACAATTTTGTTGTAATCACTCACTTAATCTAACAGCTGTGAATATTGTATACAGGATACCTATAACTACTGGTTACCCTGGAGGTTTGTTTCCTAGGATAAATTTAGTACGTTCTGATGTATAAATTCCCCGGCACTGGGTGCACTTTATGTTGGATTTGCTTATGTAAGGGTTTGTAGATTCTCTCAGTTTATGCAAAGACTGTGAGTTGTTAGAAGGTCCCTTGTAAACCTGAGGTCATGTGGGGGGATTTACAGGCGCCAAGTGCCCTGATGTACTAACAGCAACCCTCAACTTTCTATTAAGGCTAGGTTCACATCTGTATTGGAGTCTCTGTAGGAGACTCCGCCGCAGATTCTGCCTAAAATTGGCAGAGAGAAAAGTCCTGCAAGGAGCAAGCGCTATCTAAGCGGACAGTCTCTCCGTATTTCAGGTCTGCGTGGGCCGACTGAGAGCCGAATGCTAGTCTGAACCTTATGTAAGACAAGAAACAGAGAGAAAATTGTTTGATTACTAGCAGCTTCCTGTGGGAAAAAACTGCACGTTCAGTGGTATTTTGAGCCTCCATTTGTGATTCTAGTTTTGAAACTATTACTTATCTGAATGTTTTGGGGATTTTTTTTTTTTTTTTTTTTTAAGCATTGATTCTTTTTCCCCATATGTTGTTTACCAGTGGACTATAAAATGGTACTTCCACTAGCTACATTGTAGAATGTGTTTTATAATCCTACTCTTATAGGAAAATAAACTCCTGCATCTAACAGAGGGTACGTAGGTGTCATGTGCCGGTGTACTTGGCCTGATAGATATGTGTTTCACTTTTTTCCCCATTTCCCAGAGAACTCTTTTAATCCTTGGGTTTTCTTTTTCCTATTTCTAATTTAGTGAAAGACAAAGCTGAAATTCTCCTGCAGGTAGAAGAATTGGTCACTATTAAGAATGAATTAACATTACAGGTAAGAAAACAAGCAAGTATAATATGGTTATTTTGGCTAGTTCTGTCATCTAAAAGAATAACCCTAACTTGGGGCTAAGCAATTAATCGAATTGACTAAATAACTGAAGCCAAATATCAACCAGGATAAACCAATGCGTTTGTTTCTCAATTAATATAATATTTGTGAGGTACTACCTGCAGATTAATTCTGACCAAACTCATCCAAATTGCAATCATACTGTTATGCAAAGGCCCAGTGGAAGTGATCAAACATTAAAAACAGTGTTACTCACCTCTCCTTATCTCCAGAAAGACTTCCTGCTTCATGTCCCATAGATGCAGGTGACACAAGGCTGCGTGACCCTTGTGATTGGGCCTCAGTGATCCCTGGTGCCAGTCAAAAGACCCAAGCAGGGAGTTGCCCAGAGTAAGGCTGGTCTTACACGACCGTAGTTTAAGTCCGCAATTGAGGGTTTTCAATTGCGGACCTTTTGCGGACACATTATAGTCAATGCGGCCTCGTACACCACCGGATATTTTATCCGTGGTGTGCCGGGCCGCAACCGAGGTCTGCACTTTTTGGAACGTGTCCGCAATGGCCGCAATTCACGGCACTGCACGGACTCGCCCATAGAACTCTATGGGCAGGTCACGGACATCTGCGGAGTGTAAGTTGCTGATCAGCAACTTGCGGACCGCAAATGCATTACGGTCGTGTAAGACCAGCCTATAATGGCAATTCTGGTTCACCTGTATTTGGTCTGAACAAAACCGCCGGCTGAACTTCAGGTTAATCCAACACATCCTTATACTTTAAAAAGGGCATGATCTAAATATTTGCATTAATCGTATTCAAAGTAAAATGCTCTATTAAACATGATTTTGATTTGGTTTATAATATCCCAGCCCTTAGGAGGACTTTTGGTCCCCTGATCACTGGAGGACCTGGCATTCGAGCCCCTAGTGATTGGATACTTATAGTACGATGGATTTTGGGTATCTAAATATAGCGACCAGGAGCTGAGCAGTCGCCATAGCTGCTGTGTTTCTACTGTGTTATACACTAGAGACCCAGTACTTATGCCCGCGATCAATGCCCATACTGGCTTGTCTGCCATTCATTTGTATAGATATAGTGATCTATCTATCTAATCTATTTCAAATCATCGCTATCCCTAGATAGCATATAAAAATTAAAAAAAAAAATAGAAATTAGGAATCTCTGTGTCTGAAAAATGCCCAAGCTATAAACTTAAAAATATTTTTCCCTTATGGTGAATATCGTACCGGGGGGAAAAATAATTCAAATGGACAAACTGTTTTCTCATAGTCTCACAAAGACTCCTTACATTGCTCTGTATTTTTTTTTACAGCTTACCAGTACATCTTCCAGAATATTATTAAATGGTACCATTACAAAGTTCTGCAAAAAAAACAAAAGCCCTCATATGTCTCATTAAACAGGGGAAAAAAAGTTGCGGCTTCTGGAAGGCGGGCAGTGAAAAACGAAAATGCAAACATGGCAGCTGCAGGAAGTGGTCAAGTGTAAAAGGCAATCATGTAGTATGCAATATTTCATTCTTCATACACCACTATTGGCCACCTTTGTTGAGGCAGAGGTCGCATGCAGCATTATAGCCCACCAGTATTTCTTTTACTAGTCTTGCCAATCTGTATCTAAAGAAGGCCCAAATTTGTACTGGGATATTGCATACTATGTGATTGCCGTCTGTCTCTGTGTACTTCCTACTAGTTTTGTATGGTTTCCTGTTTTTTCTTTAGAACCATTAGTGTACATGATGAGAATAAGAAACGAAGTGAAGCTGAACTTGTATCCGTCTATACTTTTTCAGTATAATTAATCTGCTTTGTTACAAATATATTGTAACTTTGTGATTGCTTATCATAAACTTCCTCTATTGGAAGCCATACAGTAGGAGCTGCAGCAAGGACAAGACTACACAGAAGGCAGAACTTCTATCTTATGTCTTATTCACATGTGTATGTTCTATTTTCCTGACTGGCCATGGCTAAATGAATGGAATTTACTGCATCATAGTTTGTTGTGCATCATACTGCATCATAACTCGCTTTGTTGCAGCGAGTAAAATTCACAAAGTTCATTCTGAGAAATATGGGCTTACACATGGACAATGTTTCATGGATGGAAAATGTGGTTTTCCTTTACAAGATGTGAATAAGCTTTTACTAATTCTCGACCTCCCAAAGAGCAGTACAGTACCCTGCTCTGCATTGATGAGAGGAAACAGCCTTGAAATAACTGTCTGAAGATGGGGGATTCTTCTTTTTGGAGGAGTTATTCAGGGATGGCCAGTGGCATAACTAAAGTCTTGTGTGCCCCGAGTGCAAAGTTTTGTCCGGGGCCCCTACCCCGTTCCTAGAGTGAATTCTTGATTGTGGCGGTTGCTGACGCTGAACCGACATCTCAAGATACTGGAAAGGGCTACACCTTTAGTACCCACACTTGCAGTTATCAAGAATACGGTGAGCGAGCAGTGCAGCACCCAGCAAGTAAACAATACTGGGACAGTATTACATGCTCTGCAGTGGACTCCACACAGTATTACATGCTCCACAGTGCCCCCAAACAATATTATGTGCTCCATCTTCCACCAATGAGGTCAGATTTGCATATTCCTTACTCAGAATTCTTAGCAGGACATGCATGGTCTTATAAGTCCCTATACTATCTCTTGCTAATTACCCCTACTGATATACAATAAATCACTTTTATCTCTTACACCTATTGACCAAAAAATGTTGTTGTTGGAAATGAATGACACTTTCTGTGTGTGAATATGATAAAGGTATATGTAAGTGATGACCGTATTAGACATGCTCCCCTAGTATACTTACTCTTCCACTCTAATTGAAAGGAGGCTTTAGTATCCTGTTGAGCCACCTCTAGCCTGGATAAAAGATGAGGTACAGTTGGGCGAGGAGGCCTATGTGTTGTGTATAGTTTCCTGCAAATGTTGCAGCTAGGTTTGAATATTCTGCACACTTGAAAGTTGCTGGTCCCATGAGCTCTTAACTGGTGATAAATATGCCAACTAGATAGGCCAAGGAAGTGTTGCAATCTGGCAGGGACATTCCTGTGAAAATCTTGCTGTGTGTGGGCAAACATTACCCTACTGAAAAATGCCAGTTGGATGCTCTGACATGAAAGGAAACCCGTGACTGTAGGACATCCTGCACATATTGCCGAGCTGTTAGTGTCCCTCATATCGGACCCATAGTGACAAATGATCGTATCAGCAGTTGGAGCAGTGTGCCACTCCATAGCACAGGTAGGATTGAAGTGCTTACCATAAGACCTCCATATATGGGTACGTACTTTTACCCACTATTGCATGCACGGACATGACTTAACCGACGTTTGTCAAATCCTAAGCAACCTGAGTTCGTTGTTAAAGGGGCTCTATCAGCAAAATTCTGCTGTACAAGTCCCACATATGCGTAAATAGCCCTTAAAAAGGCTATTCAGGCACCGCTAATCTTATTGTAAACCCCTCGCCCGTTTTCAAAATAAAACTATAAAAACATATATGTAAATCATACCTTTGCATGCACGCTGGGCAGTCGTGCACGATCCAATGTCATCTTCGGTCCCGCCTTCCTCTTCTTTCTTCTTCCAGCGACGTCCTCCTGTCCTGGCTCTTCTCTGCCTTCATCTTGTTTTCATCTGGAGTGAAGAAGTTCGCGAGTGTATTGCGCATGCTCGTGTAGTTCTAAGGGATACTTAGAACTACAACAGAAATGGCGTCTGCGCGTGCGCAGTAGCGCTCTGGAGGGAACGCTACTGAGCATACGTGGGATTTGAACACAAATCGCCGGAAGAACAGAAGATGAAGGCGGAGAAGAGCCAGGACAGGAGGACGTGGCTGAAAGAAGAGGAAGGCGGGACAGAAGATGACATCGGATCGTGCACGACCGCCCAGCGTGCATGCAAAGGTATGATTTACATATATGTTTTTATAGTTTTATTTGAAAACGGGCGGGGGTTTAACAATAAGATTAGCGGTGCCTGAATAGCCTTTTTAAAGGCTATTCACACTTATGTGGGACTCGTACAGCATACTTTTGCTGATAGAGCCCCTTTAAAGATATTTTGTCTTTCACCAAAAAGAAAAATAATTCTGGACACATCTCTGTGCTTGTACGTTATGATGTGTTCTTTTTTTCTTTTAATATCCAAATAATGTATAATTAGTATCCCTGGTTAGTCTTTCACAACACCACAGCAAACAAAGGTGATGCTGGCTGGTTGTCAAATGCAGGACAAACAATGGACATGATAGGTGCCTTGAAATGGTCTGGGCAGGCACATGGGAGTTTACAAAGGGGCCACCTTTGAATGATGAAACAATTCTTTCAAAAGTTGCTCTGTCTGGTCATTTAAAGAGTTTTCACCATCTCTGCGTGTTTTTATGTAACCACTTCTTAAAGTTGGATCAAAATGGCTTCGATGGCAGGCAGCTCAGCAAAACCACCATCTTGCTTCTCTCATTCCAGTCACTTGTCCCCTTTAAAAATTCTAAATGTCTTAGAGTGCGATGTAGAGATATGTCTAATAGTCGTGATCTCTCTCCAAGAGGTACATTACCCAAAAGTAGCCTGAGACTTTTTTTTTTTTTTTTTTTTTTTTTTTTTTAAATGGAGCAGCAGGGGATATATTCTTGTGGCAATAATCATTTTATATATGTGCCTAATAAACATAAGAGTTTTGCAGCAATCCAACATTTCTATCTGGATACGTTCTATTGTTCTTGGTCATTGAGTGTATGCATATTTGTTGCCTGGCACAAACTTTGCTTTGGGGATCCTGAGAATTAAGCAATTCTTCACAAGAATGTACAAAATATAAATATTGCCAGAATATATACAGAACATCAAAATATTGCCTATAAATGCCTGTATATATTGCCACCTGAAGTTTTTTGTCTTCCTAAAATAGTATCAATGATGAACCTTTGTTTTTATGGATTTTTTTTCTCTTTCCCCCTCCCCCCCCCCCTCCCTCCCTTATTTACCAGGTCACTGGACTGCATGCTGCTTTAGAACAAGAGCGATCTAGAGTAAAGGCTTTACAAGCTGAGCTATTGAAATACCAGGTATGTTTACTGGAAAGATAGCAGCAAAAAAAAAAAAATGTTTAGGCTAAGGCCTCATATTGCGGAAATGCAGCATTTTTTGGAAAATATAAGAACAAACAACTTCAGTTCGGAAAAGAGCCGTTAAAGTCTTTTCTGATCTTGCAGATCAGGATTTGTTCCTTTCTTTGGCACTAAATATGTGGCTGCATAAATTCAAGTGCTTGGAGATCAAGGGCAAAACACCTATAGGAAAATGGGCAACAGTATACTGCTATTACTTATAAAATTCTTAGTGTGCTGCTTTTGTTGTAAGATCTTTTAATAGTGAGCCAGAAACTAGTGCCCACGTTTCCAATGCTGAATTTAATAAATCCTTTAATTGTGTTTTAAAGGGTTTTTATTCAGGATTTAGAAGACAGTCTTTAATGCAGGAGTCTCAAACTTGGCTGGGCAAATTGGCTGCACATAGAAAAAATTGAGGTTGATGGGCTGCAATACTTTCAAATTCCCTTGCTCCAGGAGCACATACATCACAGCAACATATCTGGGGTAGGGGAACAGAATGGGAGTTGCTGTTGGAGCAAAGAGGTAATTATTCACAATGAAACTTCCTCGAGATTGTAGGCCACAGTTTTTAAGCCTACAAGCTTGGGAACCTTTAGAATCGGGGCAGGTGATTCTTTTCTCCTACGTTCTGTCGATCCAACTGGTTCAGCAGAACAGGGTAGAAGGCTGTCGGCCACAGAATACAGCCTCATGGGCTGCAAGTTTGAGACCCCATGCTCTCATACATGGAACAAAAACCATATTCTTCTATCATGTTGCATTTATATTTAGTTTATGTGTAATGGTGGTTTGTTTTGCTTCTTGCATACTTGACATATTTACATTCTAATTTATTTTCTTTCTACAGGGTGGTAAGAAAGGGAAGAAGAACTCTGAATCTGACCATGGCCGGTGATAAGTGGAGAATGAACGTTTTATAAAAAACAAATTAAAAAAACACTACTTTTTCTGCAGAGTTTACTGCTGTTCAATGCCATACATTGTTAGGTTTTTCATGACTAAATAAAACTTATTCTTCCATTTGCAAACTTTGTCTTTACATCTGATACCACTTGGAACTATGTGAAAAACAGATCTTTTGTAGTAATGAATTGGCATAACCAATAAACTACATTGTCATAATGGCTTAGAATTGCCAATAAATAATTCTCAAATGGCCCAGAAAGCAGCAGGCGTGTAGTACTATTGATTTAAAGTGCACTTTGTAAGCTGGGTTCACACAAGCGCTGTTATTTTTGTTGTTGTGCTCTATTATAGGAGCTGAGCAACGAAAATAACAGTAGTGCATATCTGGCACAGGATGGAGCCCATGCAACAAATTTGTCAACAATATGTAAAGGGACCATTTTAACCAATATTCTGGAGGCAGACCAGGTTAGTCATTCACACACTTCTGGTATGCGCTTCTTAGAGAACACGGTTTTTGTCCATCCTTCCCCTTACTCTCTAGATCACCATCGGTCAGATCTGGCACAGATGGCTGAAATGTGTACTTTGAATTTTTGAAGATAATTGCTGTGCTGAAAACATTTTCTGAATGGTACACTGATACTGATGCTGAACTGATAGTTTGTACCACTTTTTTTTTTTTTCCTGCACGGCCGAAAGTAAGAGCAGCCAGGTCAAGGAGGTGGGGTAGGCAGGGGGGCCGGAGGTGTAGATTAGGAGTGAGTATGGGCTGACAGTAGTTGTTTTAGTATACATAGTCAAGTGTCATAGTGTACTAGTGTGCCAATTCTTCCATCCTACAGATGTCATTGACATTGCCAGCCCATTGTGAGAAGGATGAGGGAATGGAACATAGCAGAGAATGGCTGCTGTCAGCAGATGGGTGGCCAGGTCTCTGCATGTCTGGAAATCTGTGTGTGGAAGCCACAGCAAGATGTTCTCTGGTGTTGAGGGAATGGTCTTGGAGCTGATCCTAGCGGTGGTGTCAAAAACCCCTGTAGATTCCCTGGCTAGACAATTAGAGACCTCCCTCCTGTCTCTGTCAAGCTTGCACTCTGGGGCATAATCTCCCCCCCCCCCCCCCCTCACAAATACTAGCCCCATACTACATGCCATACCTGACCAACCCCACGCGATATGCTCAATCTAACTTCTGGAACAGATTGCACCATCGCACTCGCTCTTCCTTCTTTGACAGAGACATACAGCCGTCCCCCATCCTGGCTGCTCAAAAAAAAAAAAAAACAGCCCTAGTGCTGAGGGGCTTTTTTGAAATTCAGTGAAATACATTTAGTTGTGAAATCTACCTGGCGAAACACTTGACTATATTCTTTCCTGGTTAGAGTCCCTCTCCGTAAATCATTGGAAATTAAAAGGTGTCTGTTCAAAATTATACAGATTTCTCATCTCCCTGACCATGGAGGACTTGCCTGTAGAATGGCGGCTGCTCAAGCAGTGGGAGAAGACAAAGTGGATGGAAAAAATCCTTTGTGAGTAAGGGAGGAGAATTCGATGGAGTAGCCAAGTAACACCATCTCTTGGACCCAGGTGTCATTGACACTGGCAAGTCAGATGTCCAGGAAGGAAAGTAGCCGTCTTCCCACCCAAGAAACATTGAGTGGGGAAAAACCTTCATACAGAGAAGGGCTTGGTACAAGACTGCCAGTCAGGTCTGGTCTTGAAGAAGGGCTTCTTGAAGTGGGAGTCCTTTGAAGACTACTTTCCAGAGCGAGAGAAGGAACCACGTAAGGAGCAAAACTGCCGAGAACATTTTGGAGGAGGGAGACTGGCGCTTAGAATGCCCCTGGGGAGGAGAGAGCTCCTTGCCCCTATAGCCTCAGAGATGAGTTTCTCCAGGACTTTGTTAAAAAGCCAGCCCTGTTTGTCCTGAGGGAAAGGAAGGGCCACAATCGTATTCTTAGAAGTAGTTTCAGCATTCCATGATCGAATCCAAACAATATGGCGGATTGCCATTGCGCTGGCTGCAGCCTTGGCAGAACAGCGAGCTGCCTGCAGAGAGGCATCGCACAGGTACGTGGAAGCATTCAAGATTTAAGGACCAGCAGCTGATTGTCCTGAAGGGGGACTCCAATGCAGAGGCCTTTCTGAAGCTGTTTGCCCCAAGAAATACAGACCTTGCTGACCCAATATGCAGCAAAGAAAGGCCGCAGGGAGCTGCTAGACACTAAGAAGGCCGCTTTGGAGGGAGTCCACCTTCTTGTCCGAGGGATTGCTGAGAGGGGCAGAATCTACCATAGGCAGAATTATAACTTGGGAAAGCTTAGCTATCGCGGGAGTCTTTGAAGAATTGGAAATACACGTTGGCCATAATATAACCTCAGGTGTTTGGAGTTGTGTGCAGGCTGACCCAATGGACGGAATTGCCTGAAAAGTTGTAAGTGTGCAGACGATCACCTTCATGCAGGATGGAGCCCCTCCTCACATCGCAAATCCTGTGAAGAACGCTCTTCGTGCACATTTTCCCAATGACAGGATTTTGAGCCACTCATTTCCTACATCGTGGCCACCGCGCTCTCCGTATCTCTCACTCCTTGTGATTCTTGGTTGTGGGGACACTTGAAGGAGCATGTTTATCGGGGGAATGTCAAAACCCTGCCTGACCTCAAAGACCGCATCATGTTGGAAGTGCGCAGCATCTCACCAGAGAGGTTACACGCAAGCGTCGAGCACGTTCTGCATAGGATGACCATGCTCACCATGCATGATGGTGGCCACATTGAACAGTCATGTTAGTCGGTGGTCCAAATGGGACATCCCCAAGTATCGACAGACGGGTTTTGCGCCACGCGCTCACTTTACAGCGTTACATTATCCCCTGGTGGGGAGTTTTTGTATTAAATTTTTTTAATTTTTTTTTTTTCGTGCCGTCCGTTTCCCCATGCCTTGATTAGCACACATACAAATTTTCAGGCAATTCCGTCCATTGGGTCAGCCTGCACACGACTCCAAACACCTGAGGTTATATTACGGCCACCCTGTATATTGGTCTGGAAAAAAAACATGTCAAAATAAACATGTAAAATGTAATTGAAGTCAATGGGAGTCTTATTTTTGCACATGTATTTTTTTTACACGTGTATTTTGCCAAAATGCACGCGCGTTTACTCCATGTGAACGGGCCCTTACAGAGTGCAGTGCCCACAGGGGTGTATGACTAGTGTGGAGTACATGCTGAAGCCACCACTGTACCTGAAAGAAAGAAAGAAAAATGATGTAAGACAAAAGACCTGAGTCAGGAATAACATATTTTGTTATTCCTTGTATCAGTCTCCTAGTGTCCAGCTCTATACAGTATATGTGGTGCTGTGTCCCCCAATTAAATAAACGAAAAAACATATTTTGAATCTACTTTAATGACTATTTTGCATAGTGCTGCTTTAAGTTCCTCCTGCCTTAATCCTGATTCCCAACAGAAACCTGTGTAGGGTGTAGACTATAATGTTACTTTTGTTAATTTTGCTACATTAAAGGGGCTCTATCAGCAAAATTATGCCATATGAACCCCACATATGCATGAATAGCCTTTAAAATTTTCAGCCTTTCAGGCACCGCTAATCTTATTTTAAAAGCTCCCCCCGTTTTTAAATAATACCCTAAAAACGATTATTAAAATCATACTTACCCGTGCACGGTGGGCGGTTCGTGCACTGGTGGATGTCATCTTGCTGTCACGCCTTCCTCTTCTTTCTTCTTCCAGCGACGTCCTTCTGTCCACGCTCTTCCACGCCTTGATCTTCTTATCTTCCAGCGGGTTGTGTTCAAATCCTGCGCATGCGCAGTATCGCTCCCTCCGGAGTGCTACTGAGCACGCTCCGGTGCCATTTTTGTCGTAGTTCTAAGTTCCCCTTAGAACTACGCGAGCGTGCTGTGCATGCATAGTGCAGTACGCTCGCGAACTCATTCATTCCGAAAGAAAAGAAGATCAAGGCGTGGAAGAGTGAGGACAGGAGGACATCACTAGAAGAGAGAAGAGGAAGGCGTGACAGCAAGATGTCGTCCACCAGTGCACGAACTGCCCACCGTGCACGGGTAAGTATGATTTTAATAATCGTTTTTAGGGTATTATTTAAAAACGGGGGGAGCTTTTAAAATAAGATTAGCAGCACCTGAATAGCCTTTTTAAAAGCTATTCAGGCATATATGGGGCTCGTACGGCATCATTTTGCTGATAGAGCCCCTTTAAGATGAGCAATTCCTGTAAAACAAACAAACAAACAAACAAACATAATGAGATTGTTGATGGGGGTGTTTGTCTTTTTGGCTTTCTTACAAAATCAGTGGCTTCTGCTTTGGGCCTGACAGGCATCCCTTATGAACTACCAATGGCCTGGCTTTAAGCTGAGCAGCATGCAGTAAAGACAATTGCACTGCATATGCACTCAGATCCTTAAAATCCCCCCACCCCACTACACTGTCCTGGAGGTGTCAGATACACAGTAGTTAGACTAGTCCTACACTTTAGATTAGATAGCTGTCTTCTCATTTATATTGCTCACAAAAAAAAAAGATGGCTTTTTTTTTTTTTAATTAAAAATTGGCCAATAGATGGCTGAAAACATCCATGTTTTTGGCAGGCCATAATCCGCTGTCATTCAGGCACAAATGACTACTATTTGCAATGTATACCAAAATGGCTAATGAAAATTTGTGTATGGCTGGCTCTAGTCTGCCATGTGTTTTCTGACAATCTTGTGTCGAAGATGCAACATGGAATCTTAGCTGCGATAACATCATCAAATTGAGGTAGTCCACTACCAGTGGCGGATCCAGGTTTGGCGGGGCCCTACTTACTGGGGGGTCTCGCACTTCTAACTTGTACTTCCCAACTGTTGAAGACTAGAAAGAGGGAATAAAATTAGGCCCCGCCCACTTTTAAATTGACTCCGCCCATTCTCATTCATTTTTCATGTGATTCCACACAGTATAATCCTCCTACAGTCACCCGTAAATTATATGTCCCCCCTCCATCTCTCCCCATTTTCATATACACCCTTCATCTACCCCTAGTTTCATGTCCCCCCCCTCTATCTCTATCCCCAGTTTCATGCCATTCTCCCCCTTTATCTGCCCACAGTTTCATGTCCCCCCCGTCTCTGCCCCAGTGTCATGCTGCTCTCCCCCCTTCATCTGCCCCAATGTCATGCCATTCTCCCCCCCCTTCATCTGCCCCAGTATCATGCCATTCTCCCCCCTTCATCTGCCTCAGTGTCATGCCGTTCTCCCTCCTCCATCTGCCCCAGTGTCATGCCGTTCTCACACACACACACACACACACACACACTCACTCACCATTCCTCGTTCCCCCGCAGCTCTCTCCCTCATACACATATTGTAGGCGCGATGTGACGTCATCACATCACGGCTACAAATGCCGGAGCTCAGCGTTAAAGCAGGAGCTGAGCTGTGACAGCTCCTGCTTTAAACGCCCATGTATTCAGCTCATTGGCGTCCGTAGGAAATCGGGACATGCCGACCGGGACCATTTTGTTAGGTCCGGGCCGCGGGGCCCCGCTAAGTGCGGGGCCCCGGGCGGTTGCCCGGCTCGCCCGGCCCTTGATCCGCCCCTGTCCACTACCTAGTGAATAAGGAACTGGAGCACCACCAAGCTAGCTAGCTGAGATTCCATTTTCTGACCCTGTGAATGGAGCAAGAGCTGGAAAGTTTAGTGCTGTTCTTCGCAAGTAATTGTGTGTTAAGAGCACATGTAAGTCATGAAGGCAGGGGCGGATCCAGGGCCGGGCGAGCGGGAGAACGGCATGACACTGGGGCAGATGGAGGGGGGGAGAACGGCATGACACTGGGGTAGATGGAGGGGGGAGAACGGCATGACACTGGGGCAGATGGAGGGGGGGAGAACAGTATGACAGTGGGGCAGATGAAGGGGGGGAGAACAGCATGACACTGGGGCAGATGGAGGGGGAGAACGGCATGACACTAGGGCAGATGAAGGGGGGGGAATGGCATGACATTGGGGCAGATGAAGGGGGGAGAACGGCATGACACTGGGGCAGATGAAGGGGGGAGAACGGCATGACACTGGGGCAGAGACGGGGGGAAATGAAACTGTGGGCAGATAAAGGGGGAGAATGGCATGAAACTGGGGACAGAGATAGAGGGGGGGACATGAAACTAGGGGTAGATGAAGGGTGTATATGAACATGGGGGGGGAGATATAATTTACGGGTGACTGTAGGAGGATTATACTGTGTGGAATCACATGAAAATTGAATGAGAATGGGTGGAGTCAACATAAAAGTGGGCGGGGCCAGTAAGTAGGGCCCCGCCAAAGTCAATTGCCCAGGGCCCCGCAAACCCTGGATCCGCCACTGCATGAAGGCCCAAATGTGTGGAAGCACAGCACAACCCACAGATGGCCATGGATATGTGATAGACAGGAGCTTCCCAAAGAGTAACCCTCGCTTCCACAATTATTGATTGGTAAGACATCAAAAATAGAATCAAAACACTCAACCTCCTCTTCATCCCTTCTGAACATTGTTGGATGCCATCAATACACATAACAGTACATGAAGTCTCCTGGCCTATCCACGATCCACTATGTTAGTTGATGTCATGACAAGTGATTCATGGCAATGTTTGATTCTGTACCCCTCTGGAGTGCTAGATACACAATTGAGGGTGGGTTCACTCCTGTGACGTTTAAACCATATAGTGGATCCTGCTGGACCCAATTCTGTATAATGGGATCTGTCAGGTAACCGTTATTTTCTCACTGACATCAGTGGACTAAAAACTTTTTTGCCCACCATTTCAGACAGACTCTGTACTGGACGACTCTAATGTGAACGAAGCTTTAAAGACACCATTTATTTAACAATGTGCTGTCACAGATGGAAAAAGAAATGCACTCACGGCGGATTTATTTTACAGCACTGATTCAGCCTTGTCATAGGCATACACAGTTCTAAAGTATAGTAAATTTCAAGTTAAAGTTTCACATAGCTGTGTGTGTGTGTATGTGTATACATATATATATATATATATATATATATATATATATATATATATATATATATATAGTATATGTATGTACACAGAGATATAGATGTGTACATAACCACCAAAATGGCCGTGGCATTACTGAGCAGCGACACATCAGGCACAGAGCGAAGCCTCTAGCGTTTCTGGAACTCTTGCGTTCTTTTCTAGCAGTTTCTAAGGCAGTGGTTACGTCATCAAAAAGCGCCATTAAGCATTCCGCTCCTTTCCTTGTAGGAGATGGCAGTGTGATGTTACTGCGTTGTGAGGACCTCTGTAGTTCCCCGCTCTCCTCACGGTTTACCAGTGACAGGCTATACTACTAGACTATTTGGCGGTACAGAGCGGCCGGCTACCTTCTGGCTCCCAGAGTTCCCGGTGGTGACGTCGCAGTGACGCTGTGGTATGAGGAAGCGCTCTTAGTGCGGCCTGAGTTGCGCCAGCACCACCCGAGAGCCGGCCGGAATTGTCACCCATGTACAGCAGCTGAGCCGTATTACCCCGGACCTCCAGGCTCTACATCACCGCCTCATACATAGCGTTGTCTGGCCGGCTGTGTACGCACCGCACCGCTCCTCATACCCCGGCTGCTCAGCATTCTCGCTCTTCAGTCCTATTGACGTCATGTCGGACCCCCCAGCTTCTTCCAGCACCCCCTCCTCCAGTTCCTCTGACTCCCCCCGGATTATTAAAGTAACAGTGAAGACTCCTAAGGAGAAGGAAGAGTTTGCTGTCCCGGAGAATAGCAGTGTCAGAGAGGTGAGCTCAGTCTGTGTGTCAGGCTATAGACATATTGTGTGGTGATCTACTGACATGGTGCTGCCACAGGTAACTGGCTCCATTGGTCAGATGGGCCGTGGGTCTGTGCATTGCTGTAAGCTGGGCATTCTGCTCATGGGTGGTAATGTAGCACTGCTTTGTGGTCTTTGAACTTTCCCCTCATGCACAAGAAGCAATGTGTACGTCATCTGTCACGCGCTAATACCTGGAGTCTGTTAGAAACTGCTTTCCAATGCCTAACCAGAACAGCTAGTAGAGTCTGTGTCCTCAGTGACATATGCAACACTATAGAGATCGTAATATGCTATAGTAATGGATTTAGGGAAATCCTGTGCTCAAACCCTCTTCTGTTTTTTCTGTATTCTTTGCCTTGTTTCTTCCTGAAGTGTATGGGCTATAATAAAGCAGGGAAACTGGGTGTTGGGGTCACGTTAACCTGTTATATCTTGGTGATTATAAAACATGGATGATATAATATTTCTGGAAATCACCACTTCCACTGTTTAAACAACACACAGGGGCATTTATTTGCACAGCAGGTACCTTGCAAAGCTTTATTTTAACATCTGGTATCCATCAAGCAAGTAAAATACTTGGGAGGCTCTTTAAGCGACCAGTGGCTTTTGGAGGCATAAATGGTGTAGAAATCTATATAAGAGTCCAGACACTGCTCTGCTCTCAGCTGAGCGCTTCTGTCCCTTTAACAATCAGTAAGGGTGGTGAAACACAATGGGGCAAACTGGTTAAGTCTATGTAATTTAATGCCAGTCTTAATAAATGAACCGATTTGCATAGGGACTTAGACTTATAAAGAGGCTGCAGCTTCAGGATGGATATCTACGCCAGTTAGGAACTGACCCAGATTTCCATTGCAATTCAAATCAGAAAACTTGTATAAGTTATAATCAATCTGTCAGACTAAGTGAGTGAAACACTGATGGAATGAATTAGCGTTTCAGTGAGGCTGGGATTACACAGATTGTAGAACATGTCGGGGTCCTTTCACACCTGCGCTTGTTGTCCAGTTTGTGCATTCCGCTAGGTTTCCGTCTTCTGCCCCAGTGACAGGGGATGGAAACCCAGCGATCAGTTTTCAAACCCATTCACTTGAATAGGTTTGCAAAGGTGACCCCCGTGTGCGTCTTCTTCCTGTCTGCAGGGGAAACTTTCTTTATTTTTTTTAACTGTACACAAAGTCCTGCATGTCCGGCTAAAAAAAAAAGAAGCTGTTTCCCCGTGGACAGGCAGAAGAGGCACACGGGCAGTCACCTTTGCAAACCCATTCAAGTGAATGGATTTTAACTGACCTCCAAGTTTCCATCCCCTGTCCAGTTTCACCGGGGCAGAAGAAGGAAACCCAGCGGAATGCACAAACTGGACAAGGAGCACAGGTGTGAAAGGACCTTCACCTGTATAACCATTAAACTGGAAACCTGGTATACTGGCTACTAGCATATGGTGAGATACATAGTAACTGCTACTCATTACTGCAATTAAAAACGGAGTGTAGTTCTTCAATAAAAAAGCACCGTGTAAACTCACACTTACTAAAAAGTGAAAGCCTCAGCAGTCTGGAGATTGGATGCAGATCTAGCCAAAATCATTACACCATGACACAACCCTGAGGACTTCAGCTCCTGGTCACCCAGTGACCACAACTTCTGACATGCCACAAGTTTTCTGAAATTAAAGTTACAGTGGGTTCACACCAGCGTTTCGTCTCCGTACTCAGGTTTCCGTCTTCTGCTGGCAGAAGACGGAAATCTGTCAGACCGGGTACGGTCATGAGCGTTTTATGCTCTCCGCGGCTAAACAGTTTTTTTTTTTTTTTTTTTTTTTTTTTTTTTTTTAAACCGGACACAAAGTCCTGCATGTCTAAGTTTGTGTCCGGTTAAAAAGAAAAAAAAAAAAACCCGGTTTCGCCACGGAGAGCACAAAAACGCTCACGGCCGGACACTTTTCAAACCCATTCATTTGAATGGGTTTGAAAGATGCCTGCAGGTTTCCGTCTCGTGTCCTGTTTCGTGCAGGAAACCTGAAAGCGGAGACCCTGGGCACAGATGTGAACGAGCCCTTACACTATGAGGTGTTGCCTAGTTTCAAGCAGGTGTAACACATGTTCTGTTTAGTTTTACCTGTTTTGTTGCCTTGGGCTTAAACAAGCATTGCATCTCAGTATATTTACTGTGTATAGCACAGAGTGATTTACCATTCACAGCAGTGTGATTGAACATGTGACTGTTCATAGACAGGGAAGCATTGTTACCCGGCATCTGATGACATTGCACAGTAAAATAAGTTTGCAGTCCATGTTACTATCTCACACTGTGGCCTTGACAGCTTGTTTGAGTAAAGAGTGGCGATGTGCTGTCAGTGTTTAACCCACTTACCAGAATACAGTCAGGAATACTGTGTGTAAAGGCACTGAGGACCTTCCATCTCCTCCACCGGCATTAGGTACTGCTCCACTGATTTGGCACAGTTGCTATTTTCCTCTAGCCCCTACTGTCCCTGACTAATCACTTCTGTTAGTTTTGCTGCCTGATATGATAATTAGTTTCTCTACTGTCTCAAGCAGGAAAAGACGAGGGGTGTGACTTTGAGTTCTGACAGAGGCTGACTCTGTCAAAAATAATCTCAGAATCGCACAAGTACCCAGATTTACTATTGTGGTTCTTACTATACATTGGTATAAAACTTTAGTTTTGGTTTAAAAATGTTGGAATGTTAGTCATATGGGTGTGGATTTTCAGAAAAAGGTGTAGGATATGTCAGATTTATTAACCAGCATCAGTCCCTGTGATACATACAGTGTTGAAAATACATTGGATTTGCACTACATAACTATTAGTAACTCCGGGCCATAATTGTGCCTATTTAGTGACACCCTTATTGAAATCTGCATAAAAGGATCCAGCAATCTGGTGAGTCACATGACCTAGCAAAAGAGAAGACTTAAGATAGAATGTTATAGCTAAGTAATAGATTACTGGCTGAATGATATCTATAGATTGAGGGAATGGCTACACAATAAATTGATTAAAAAAAGTCATGAGTGTTTCTTTTAATCCTCAGTTTACTTACAATCCTCCACATTTCAGGTTGTTTTTTTTTTTAATGCAGATTTTTAATCTTAAACCATACTTGAGATAAGAGCCTGATCACTTGAGGTCTAACCAGTGGAACACCCGGTGATCAGGATATTGGGGGTCCTCTTGGGAATGAAGAGCTGCAGCAATCATGTATGGCGACCCATTCACTTCTTTGGGCTAAGAGTGCAGTTCAGCACTGAACTGCACTATCTCCTGTGTACATTTCCTAGAACTGTTTCTTTTAACAGATAGCGCATGTATTTACCCTCAGCGTTTATTGACCTAAAGCTGACATAAATGATCATTTCATGTGAGAATGAGCATTCCTGCTCTCAATAGCTCAATGTGCCTTTCTAGAAGTTGTTCAGCATTTGAGCTTGTGTAGTATGACCCAGACTTTGTCCTCATGGGATTGTTAGTGATTTTTTTTTTTTTTATTATTCCCTAAAGGAATTAATCCCTATGGTTAAGAAACCTTGCAGGGCTTCTTTCCATCTTGCTACAGATCCTGTACTAGAGTTAATCTGACAGGTTACTTGCAGGAAATTTCATCATTGTATCATGAAAAAATATAGTAACATAGTAACACTTATGAAACGTATATAGAAATCCTGAAGCTACATGCATATTATATTTTGTTTTTTTTCAGAAATGTTATTTTAGTCTGTTTATTTCTCTTCCCCCCCCCCCCCCTTGCTAAAAATCACATGGACTTAATGCTTTTTACCTTTGGTTCTTCCCATTCACACTTGTATTTGTCCTTGTTTAGTTCAAGGAGGATATATCAAAACGGTTTAAGTCCAACACAGACCAACTTGTGCTGATATTCGCTGGCAAGATCTTAAAAGACCAGGACACCCTCAGTCAGCATGGCATACATGATGGGCTCACTGTTCATTTGGTAATAAAGACACAGAACAGGTATGCATTTATATTTACGCTAGTTGCACACTATTGTTCGGGTTTCTGTTTTTCGAGTCTGCTTAAAAAGCGGTGACACATGAACCCCATATATTATATTGAGGTTTGTCAGGTTTCTGCCAGAAATCGGTGGACTTTTCTCTCTTATTTTAAGTGGAATGGGGGGTGGGGAGAGGAGTCCCTGAACGGTCACACAAGCAAGTGTGACTGCAGCCTTAGACTATATTATCTACACTGCGATTGCTGTTGACTCTCTTATTCATTATAACAAAGTTCTTTCCTTTGTGTAGATCTCAAACTACAGCTGCCACTTCTCAACCAAACAGCCCGAGTAGTCCATCATCCACCTCTACCACATCCAGCAGTACTCCTACTACCACATCTGCTACAACTACACCTTTTGGCTTAGGTAAGGCCAGACTTCTCTTTTTATGTACAAGTAGATTAAGCCATCATAGTAATTGCTGTGCTATGGCGTAGGAATATTGACTGTTTGACATTTCCATTTTTGTCTTTGTTCCTAGGGGGACTTGGGGGCTTGCCTGGGCTTAGCAGTTTAGGTATGAATGCTTCAAACTTCTCTGAGCTGCAGAGCCAAATGCAGAGGCAGCTCATGTCCAATCCTGAGATGATGGTTCAGATCATGGAGAACCCATTTGTTCAGAGCATGCTGTCTAACCCCGACCTGATGAGACAGTTGATCATGGCCAATCCACAAATGCAGCAGTTGATCCAGAGAAATCCTGAGATCAGTCACATGCTTAACAATCCAGACATCATGCGACAAGTATGTAGTTTTAGACTTTTTTTTCTTTTCTTTTTTTCTTCTTCTAGCTTCTTTACTGTATGCAACACAGTTGTCCCTTCCTATTCCCATAGTCTGCAAAATTATCTAATGGAGAGTGATTAATATTTTGCTGAGTAACCAACAATATGGCTGCATGCACTAATATGTTCATTTGTTATTGAGGGGCTGGAAGTAGATTTAGTTTCAGCTGCCAGTGAGGGGAAGATGGCCATTTACGTGCTGGCAATGTTATTGTTGTTGTGTGTGGTTTTTCTTTCTTTTCTTTTTCTTTTTCTTTTTTTTTCCCCTCAGCAGAGGTTTAGGCTAACACCTCACATATCGGGCTGCAGCAAAAAAGTGCTGTGGGGAGAAACTGTCGCAGCAACGCATAGAGGCTTTCCTGTATCGCTATTCAGTGAAAGTCCACAGAGGTTTCCTCTGCATAATTTCTGCTTAAATTATACCGTATTTTTCGGACTATAAGACGCACTAAGGTTTTAGAGGAGGAAAATAGGGAAAAAAAAAATTAAGGAAAAAAAATTGGTGAAATATTTAATAACCTAATAATATAATATTTCACCAATGTAAATAGAACCGGGGGCTTTCGGACACAGGGATACCAAATGTGTATGTGTTTCACAGTAATGTTTTTGTTTTATATGTATTGTAGGGCTATGGGGGTGATTTGAACATATCTATCTATCTGTCTATCTGTCTGTCTGTCTGTCTATTCTATCTAATCTCATCCATGGATGGAAAGAGACACCCTGCAGTGAAGCTATGTAAGAAGAGAAAAAGGGGCGGGCCAGACGGGTGAAGGAGGTGTGGTTTTCTAAGCAAACTTGAAAACACACCTCTTTCACCTGTCTGGCTCGTCCCTCCTTCACTGCCTCTCAGATGTCGCTTCTGCAATGAAGCCACACAGGCAGGGAAGTAGGGGCGGGCCAGACGGGTGAAGGAGGCGTGGTTTCAAGCTTGCCGAGAAAACCACGCCTCCTCCTCCCGTTTGGCCCGCCCCTCCTTCCCTGTCTGTGTGGTTTCATTGCCGGAGCCAGATCTGAGAGGCAGTGAAGGAGGGACGAGCCAGACGGGTGAAAGAGGCGTGGTTTTCTCGGCAAGCTTGAAACCACGCTTCCTTCACCTGTCTGGCCCGCCCCTACTTCCCTGCCTCTCAGATCTCGCTCCTGCAAACACGCGACACAGACAGGGAAGGAGGGGCAGAGCAGGCAGGCACCGTGCTGCTCTCCTTTTCATTCGCACAGACGGGACACAGACGCTGCGCACGCTGCATTCGGACTATAAGACGCACACACATTTTCCTCCCATATTGGGAGGAAAAAAAGTGCGTCTTATAGTCCGAAAAATACGGTACTTATAGGGAAGCTGTCAGCATTTCTGTAGGTATAATTGACATGCTGCGACTTTCAAAACCATGACTGTTTTGGAAAACGCAGCATGTTCGCTTTGCATATTTTCCCACACTGTGAATGGGATTCACTAGATTCCCATCTACTTTGCAGGAAATGCAAAGGGCTGTGGTTTTTTTTTTTTGTTTTTTTTTTTGTTTTTGTTTTTTTTCCGGGTTCTTTACACCACTTTACTCCCCGCCCTTAATATGGAGTGGGATCAATAGCAGGCTGTTTTGTATTCCCGCCGCCTCATATTTGGCCAAGAGAACATTTTCACTTTTATATTCTGATACTAATCGAGGGTTATGAATGATAACCTGTTTCCCTTAGTCCAAACAGCAGCACAACAGATGGGGTATTCCTGCCCCTGTGTGCGGTTTAGGACAGGTGGAATTTTAATGAAATTAATTATAATAATTAACCCCCCCTATAAGAAGGTAAGAGGAACCTCCTCCCCTTGTGTTAGTTATAAAGTAAAAAATAATAGCAAATATAGGGAGGGATTCTTGTGCTGCTGTTTGGACTAAGGGAAACAGGTTATCATTCATAACCCTCGATTCCCCCACGTCCAAACCGCAGCACAACAGATGGGGATGTAGCGAGATAACCCCTAGGGAGGGCCCCCTCGGCATACAGATGACAAAACATTTTGGCCGAAGGCGGTAGCCTCTGACCCTTTAAGGTCTAAACAGTAGAGTTTGACAAAATTGGATTGAGACTGCCAGGTAGCAGCGTAACAAATATGCTCCAAGGAGACCGAGTGTTTTTCCGCTCAAGAGGTAGCCATTGCCTAATGGAATGGGCTTTTACAAATCTGGAGGAGTAAACCCCTGAGATACAAAGGACAGCTTTATTGCTTCCTTGAGCCATCTAGCTAATGTGGGTTTCTAGATCCTAAACCCCCTTGGATCGCCCCAAAAAGGAAACTAGTAAGTTTTTCCTCCTTCCTAAAACTCTTAATATGTTCTAGGTAGATATGCAAGACTCTCACTAGATCTAGAGTTTGCCATTTCTCTTCCTCAGGAGAGGAGGGGAAAGGAAAAAAAGACAGGCAAGGAAATAACCTGACTCAGGTTAACATAGGAGAGAACCTCAGGCAAAAACCCCAGCAAAAATCTTAATTGAACCCGATCAGGGAAAAAAGTTGTGTAAGGCTCATGGGCTGACAGAGCCTGTAATTCACCTACAAGTTTTAGCTGATGTTATTGCTAAAAGCCATCTTAACAGACCTAAATTTTAGGTCTGCTTCCTACATTGGTTTAAATGGAGGATTACAGAGCCCCGCTAAGACAGTAGAAAGGTCCCACTGGGGAACCAGAGATCTTATAGAAGGCCTCAACCTGGTTGTGCCTTTCAGAAGCCAGGATGTAAAGACATCCTGTGATAAGCGCCTGTTCAGACAGGCAGACAAGGCGGACACCTGGACCTTAAGTGTGGCAGGAGTAAGGCCTTTATCCAAGCAGTCTTGCAAGAATTCCAACAGACATTGTGTGGATGGATTGTCATGAGACCTTTGTTTGTCCCTACACCAGGACTTGAAGGTGTTAAGAACTCTGAGATAAGCCTGGTTGGTAGCAGGAGCTCTAGAATGAGCTATAGTGTTCCGGACGGCTGAGGATAACTCTTCTAGTCCAGGTATGGACCGGTCAACTTCCAGGCTGTCAAGTTGAACCTCTTGAGATCTTGGCATACTCTGGCACCTTGAGTGACCAGGTTGTGCACTGGGGGGAGCCTCCAATATATCCCTCGACTCATCTGAATGAGTTGGGTAAACCAAGCCCTCTTTGGTCAAACGGGTATGATTGCTTAACACTGACGCCTGCTCCTGTCTGACTTTCATCAATACCCTCGGTATCATGGAAAGTGGAGGGAAGATGTATGCCAGCCTGAACCTCCATAGAATCGACAGGGCGTCTACTGCCAAGGGCTCGTTCTCCAGAGGGAACAAAACTTCTCCACCTTGGCACTGTACTTGGTGGCCATCAGGTCCACCTTTGGAACTCCCCACATCTCGGTAATTTGATGAAAAATTTTTGTTCAGAGACCATTCGTCTGACAGTCAGGCTCCGACTCAGCTGGTCTGCCAACACGTTCAAGGACCCTTTGATGTGGATCGCCATGAGATGTGTGAGATTCTTTTTCTGCCCAGGAGAAAATAAGATCTGTTTTCCTCAGAAGGGCAGGGGACCGGGTACCTCCCTGCTTGTTCAGGTAGAGGACTGCGGTTAGGTTGTCCGAACGTGCCTTCACAGCCTTGCACCGAAGTAAGGGGGCAAAATGTAGAAGCGCCAGGTAGATGGCTCTGATCTCGCGCCAACTGGATAACTTGGCCTCTAAGACACCTTCCTCCAAACCATACAGGAGGCTAAAAAGCCTCCTCCACCTGTCCCACACAGGACAGAAAAAAACACAAGAGGAGGAGGTTCCTCTTACCTTCTTATAGGGGGGTTAATTATTATAATTAATTTCATTAAAATTCCACCTGTCCTAAACCGCACACAGGGGCAGGAATACCCCATCTGTTGTGCTGCGGTTTGGACGTGGGGGAATAGTATGTAACTTCAAACTCTCAATCATAGTTTCACTCATATACTGCAAATAAATTTTCTAACAAATATACTTGTTGTACCTGAAGTATGCATCTGTATGCCATATTGATGATTTATGTCGCCCACTGACTTCTGTGGTGTGGTTTTGTTTGTTTGTGTGTGTGTGTTTTGTTTTGTTTTTTATTTTACACTGATTGTTCTTAGGAACTCTTGCTCCCTTTAATTGGTTTAAGTCCTCATGCACCCAAGGCAGTCCAGGACTAAAAATCTGATCCATACATCTGCCAGATTTTCTGGCTTGGAATCAGTCAGGAGACCAGGACTCCTTGAATCCCAGTGATCCATGATGCTAAGGCCCCGTTCCCACGGAGTAACGTGCTGCTCATTTAGACACAGATACACGTCAGAGCGAGGTGCTTCAAAACAGATCCCATTGACTTCAGTAGGTGCCGGTCTTAAGCGTGCTACATATTGAAATCAATGGGTTATAAAGCCTCCCATTGATTTCAAAGTGTAGCACGCTTAACCTGGCACCCATTGAAGTTAATGGGATCTGTTTTGAAGTGCCTCGCTCTGACACGTGTATACATGTCTATATGAGTGGCACGTTACTCCGTGGGAACGGGGCCTAAGAGTTCATGCCTGATTTGTTGTCCCATACTATACATATTGCAGCCAGTAGAGCTGTGAGGAGGCAGAAAGCCTGACTGGGTCGGCTTCCAGATCCAGATCATGTACGGATCAGATATTCTGACCTGCATTTCCTCATGTGCATAAGGCACAAATGTTCTCCAGATCAGCTGATAGATGAGCAAATTTATTTTTTTTTGTTTAAGCTCATTGCATCTGTGATGCAGGTGCTATTTCATGTGTTGCTTTTGCTCACTTAAATGCACGTGCTGCTTTTTTGAAACTAAAAAGTGTGTTGCGTTTTTGATCAGTTTATAGGGAGCCTGTCAGCAGGAAAATCTTACAGTTCCATTTTCATGAAAATCTAGATTTTATTCTTATGCACATTTAGCTGAAAAGGGCTTTAGTGGCATTTCTTCTTTTGCCAGGGATCTGCTCTCCGCTCTACATAATCTATCCTAACTGAGGACAAAATGTGTCAAAGTGGAATAAGTCCCTCAAGCAATGGGGATCAGAGCTGGGTGGGTGTTAGGGGCAATTATCTACTGCAGAGAATGAAGCCCCAGCAGGATAAAATGGCCCTAAAGCTAATTTGCATAAGCATATATTCCTGTTTTGTTTTTTTGTTTTTTTTCTGGAAATGGAGCTGCAATGCAGAATAAGAAAGGTATCTTTTCAAAGTGTAGAAGACATCCTACAATATACTGTCATTAGTTCAGTTCTAATTGACATACTCCCTTTAAAGAAACGCATGCATTAATGCAAACACAAATGTGTAACAGGTATGTAACCGGGGATGTTCTGTTCAGAATTAGTACAGCTGTATAGGTGGTGGTAGCGATTGGCCCTTTTCTATGTACCTTGCAACAGTCTGCGATACAAAACATTGATTGTGTAAAGGCTGTTTAACATGCTCCATGCTGTTTACAATAAATCATAAGTCTCAACACTTTAATTTCCAGACGTTAGAACTGGCAAGAAATCCAGCGATGATGCAGGAGATGATGAGAAACCAAGACAGAGCCTTGAGCAATCTTGAAAGCATTCCAGGAGGCTACAATGCCTTGCGTAGAATGTACACGGACATCCAGGAGCCAATGCTTAATGCTGCTCAAGAACAGGTATATAGATCTGTAGTAAGCGGCTGTATTATTTAAGGCATATATAGGTAGTTAAAATATTCTTTAATATATATTCTAAAATGCTTGGCTGAATGGTTAAATCGCAGGATGAAACTTGCTTTAAAGAAGTTGTTTCTTGTCCTCTAACATTGGCTGTGTAATATACCACTGGAAAGCTTTGCTGGTGTCTGCCCCTGGTTGTAGAGATATCTGTACCATTAGTTTCAGCCTTTTTTTTTTTTTTTTTTTTTTTTTCCTCTCCTTACGACTTGTAGTATTTTAATAAACTTAAGATACATAAACGACCAACAATACCAAAGTATTACAAATGAAAGCTGTCAGCAAAACAGTACAAATCTGTATAAATTTCTATGTTGGATAAGATGAACATAGTCTGAAGAGTACTATAAATTCTAATCCAGTAGTAATGCTTATATGAATGCATATAAAATCTTGATAAACCAAAACATATGACAAAACTCGAGGGGGAAGGGGTACCAGGGGCCATATTGATCTGCAGGGGATAGTGGCGCTTTAATATGTAGTAGGTGTTCCAAACTGTTATTCAAGGCACTAGTTTCCACTCTAGGATATGAATGGCCCATGTGTGTCTGCATGTCCGAACTAAAGGAGACGTATAGTAATTTCCAGTTCTTGGTTATGAGGTTTTTATCAGCTGTTCAGACGTATTGAAACGGCGTAGCTGAATTGTGGCCCAGTTGTTTAGAGGAGACTTGTTGAATACAGAGGATCCAAGGCAACATCTCCCAGGAAGTCTGCTGCAACCAGAATCAAGTGATAAGGGGCACTCACAGAAAATATGAAGGGTATAAGGGGCAACACGGTGGCTCAGCGGTTAGCACCGCAGCCTTGCAGTGCTGGAGACCTAAGTTCAAATCCCGCCAGGAACAACATCTGCAAGGAGTTTGTATGTTGTCCCTGTATTTGTGTGGGTTTCCTCCCATACTACAAAGACATACTTATAGGAAAAAAATGTACATTGTGATCCTTATATGGAGCTCACAATCGACATAAATAAAAAAATAAAAATTTTATGAAGAGTAGGACAAATCTTTTCCAGTATTTCCTTTTTTTTTTTTTCTTGAATGTTTCCAAGCAAGTGAGAGAGACCTTTTCTGGCAAGTAAGAAACAATTTTTAACCTCATGTGATTGATATAGATTTTTTTTTTTTCTCCCCCCCCCCCCCCCTTTCTCAGTTTGGAGGAAACCCATTTGCATCATTAATGAGTAATGCATCACCAAATCAACCATCACGAACAGAAAACAGAGATCCTCTGCCTAATCCTTGGGCTCCACAGTCTGGTTCTACAGGGTCTCCTACAACAGGTGGAAGTGGAGCTACCTCTACTGGTAACACCACAGGAAACGGCACATCTTCGACAAGTTCCACCTTACCAAACCTATCATCTGGAATGGGAGGTACTACATGACCTAATGTATGCTTCACACTACATTTTACACCCACATTACAATAGTGGATTGATGGTTTTTTGTTTGTGTTCTTTTTGTTTTGTTTTTTCCCCCATCTTAGACATTTATGGCATATGAACAGATATGCTATAAATGTTTCTTGGATGCTGGACCCACACCAAAAATCGGGCTTGTGGCACTGCTGTGACTTAGAGGTGACTACACATCTTGGCTCTATGTATTCATTACTAGAGATGAGCGAGTACTATTCGAAATGGCCGTTTCGAATAGCATACTCCCATAGGAATGAATGGGAGCGGCACAGGGGTTAAGCGGTAGGACGTCGGCCCCGACTGCGTGTCGGCTGCGTTCAGTCATTTCTATGGGAGCATGCTATTCGTTACTATTGGTGTTTAGAAATGAGTGGAGATATACTAGTATGGTCTACTTCAGGTCCAGTCACAGCAGATAGATATAGATTAGCTATATATATATATCCGTACGATAATAATGAATGAGAAGGCAAAGAGTATCTGTACTCTTCTACACTGTCGGTTATCCTGCAAGTTATCTATTGGGGTATTTGAAATATACCTTTGTACTAGTTTGTGATGGATACCACCACACAGCATTGCACTATTAGGTTCTATTCCGATGTATATTAGATCTGAATAGATCCTTCCTAATAGGGATGCTGTTTTCTGAAATGTCATCCTTCTTGCCTTCAATCAGGGATGTTTAATACACCAGGAATGCAGAGCCTGATGCAGCAGATATCTGAGAATCCCCAGCTAATGCAGAACATGCTGTCTGCCCCCTACATGAGAAGCATGATGCAGTCACTTAGTCAGAATCCCGAACTTGCAGCTCAGGTGAGCTTCCCTTGTTTTATATTAGCAGAATGTTTTTGTCAAATTAAAATGTTTCCACACTAATAGCTTTATGTTCACTTGCAACACTTTTAATAAACATTTGTCTTACTGTTTAATGGGTCCTGCCACATATGAGATCCTGTGTAAGGGTAAGTTTACATCGTGGAAAATGAAGAGGAATTCCTCTATCTTTTCTGCCATTGTTTTCCTGCTGTGGTCTACCCGCAATTGAATTCTGTTGCCCTGCACTGGCATCCCGTTGTGGCTTTCTGCTGCTGATTAGGCCCAGATGAATGGGTCTAATCAACAGGGAGCCTGGAGCCGCGGCAAGATCAAGAAGGATGCTTTTTTTTTTTTTTTTCTTTTCTTTTTTTTTTTTTTTTTTTTTTTTTGTGTCCTTCTGCGATCTCTGTTTTCCATTGAAAACAATGGGAGGTGGAATACGCCCCAAATCCATGGCATATTCCTCTGTGGCATATTCCTTACCCTTAGAGAGCATATGCTTATGCATATGGTTCTTTTTAAAAATGTTGTTGTATTTGGGGATTCTATTTGGAGGAAGCCTGTGATCAGAGCCCAGCATGGCAACCCAGCCCCACAGGTGAGGTCATGTGAATCAAACAGTGCATTTTTATTTTTATTTTTTAAATATGCAAATGAGCTATTTGGAGCACCAGCAATACCCTGGGGAGACATGCTGGACCCCGGTGAGAGACTCCCTTTAATAAGTAAAAGACACTGAGGTAGAGTGGTTCGCTAGACAACCATTTGGTGCAAGCATTTCATGGGTCAAATCCACTAAATATACCTCAAGGTAGAGGTATGCGTTTCAGGAGGATCCACACAATCTCACCATGATTGTCTGAATTGTTGGGTATAGATCAGAAAACTTCATGAAGTCACTATGCTAAGGGGGGCAGTAAACCCTGAAAACAAAGAATAAAAACAAACTATATCTCTAGTTATGCCTGCAGGATTAACTGCAGTTTAACTGAAATCTTAGACCTAAATTGGGCAGCCATTGCTTTCTGCCTCTGTGCAGTGTCATTACTGGTTGGAAATTGGCTATATATAGTATATATCAACTAAAAACAACCCAGAGCACAAAAAATATTATAAAATTATAAATAATTTTGATAAGTATCCAAAAATAAATAAAACTTATACATCAAACGGGGAAGACAAATGGGGAAAAAAAATCCCCCACAACGTGGCAGTGGCATACCGCAACCCTCCCACGGATGAAGACTGAACAAACCCCAAATAATTCAAATATACTAGAATAGGAAAGGTATAAAATAAAGATCCTTATATAGAGCCACCATACAGGTACTACATAAGCTATAAACTATAGCCAAGGGCTAAAACCCCAAATAATGGCTTATCCAACCACAATATATTAGATGATAAACATATAAGTGCATATATCAATATATAAATGTCCCAAAAAGGAACACGCATACATACCCATAGGCGTAAACATGTTTCCTACTCTTTACATGTAACAATGGTAGAAAAAGGGGAGATATTCAGTGCATCTCCAGTGGAACCATAAGAAACGCCTGACGCGCATTTCGCCTTCACCCGGCATCGTCAGTGTATATAGTGTGTATATATACACTGTCTACCAATAAAGTGTGTTTTTTTTTTTTTATATACACGTGTAACATTGGTCTGACCCATAGAACCGCCATAATGTAGGAAGCACACTGTTGTCTAATATAGTGCAATAGGCGTCGGCATTGCATTTACCATCCACTGGGACCAGGGGGCGCAGTCCATACCAGTAGAAACATCCCCAGACCATAACTCCACCTCCGCAGAACTTTACTGGGTGTCCAAGTACTTATTGGTAGACAGTGAATATATGTAGGTAAACATAGTTTTCAGTATTCCTTATTAAAATTCCACATGCTGTGTTACCCAGCTTTCCCAGAAGTCTGAAAGTTAAATCTGGCAAGCTTTGTATCTTTTATATTATGTGAGTTTATTTATTATTCACCAGTCTCTATGACAACATTACCTGGTAGCTACATAGCTTTCCTAGGACCCTGAAAAGCAAATCTGTCATGGTATGCCATACAATTTAGTACATATAGATTTAGTATCGGGGCAATAGTACTCAGAATATCTGTCCGTTGTTACTCAGCTTTCTAAACTCCTGAAATTTAAACATGCATAATATTGCAGGGAAATATGAAGGGATGGAATTATCACTGAATAACTATACATATTTGGCACTCAGCAGTTTGGGAAAGCTTGGTGACTTTCCCTGTGCAGCTGTATTGTTGTCACTGTTACGCCTATTGCAGACGTCCGTGGTGTGGGTCAGTGTTCTATACGTGTATTTCACGGATAGCGCACTGACCCATTCTTTTCTATGGGCCTGTACACACAACTGTGATTTTCACGGTCCCATGTGCTGGTTGACAGTCCAGGTCGCATCAGATAGGACACGTCCTGTTTTGCAGCCCATGGCTCCTATTCACTTAAAGAAAGGAGCCGCAGAAGCATGGGCGGCACACAGGGGCATCCTTGTGTAGCCTGTGCTTTTAATTAACCGCAGATCAGTTGCAGCACAGTCGCCTGCAACCGGCCTTACTGCTAGTACTAGTGTTGGCTTATACAGTCATACAACAGAATGCCCAACTAGACTATGCACATATTTAAACTTTTCATGAAAACTCAAGTACCCTAGCTTTTAATGATCCTAGTTCATTTAGGTCGTAAATGTATGCTATGACCTGAATGTCTTTATTGAGCAATGAGTAGTTTTATCTGCTACATGACTCTTGAATCGTCCTAAGGTATTGAATAGCAACTACAGGTGGGCCTGCAAAATTGTCAAAGGATTTGTTTTCTTATTTTAGCAGTAATATATTTATATTAAGAATGTTGTCCATTACTCTTGCATTGAACACTTGATATTTTGATGGCATCTTTTGTAGTCGACTTTTTTACTGACTGTCATGTAGTGTCTGGTTTTGTTTGTTTTTTTGTTTTGTTTTTTTCGTTTTGCCTTGCCCTCTTACGTGATGTGTGACTTGTGTTGTTTTTAGATGATGCAGAATAATCCCCTTTTTGCTGGAAATCCTCAGCTTCAAGATCAGATGCGACAACAGTTGCCCATTTTCTTACAGCAAGTATGTTTAAAGGATCAGCTCAAATTTAAAAGCCTGTAAAACATTGAGCCTTAGGTTTTGTCACACAACAGATTACGTGCAATGGTACAGATCAATTATTATGAGAGTGTAGGCTGTGTAAATCAGCTATCCATCTGATTAATTCTTGTGTGCAACCTAAAGGATGCTTGATTGTCTGCAGCAGATATCTGTATGAACTCATGTTCTGTGAACTGTAGGGAAGGCGGGAGGGGGGAGTACCATTGCAGTAGTTATTGTTCCTCCCCCATTTAGTTTACATCAGCAGATTCAAACAAGGCCATTGAATGACATGTTCTATCCTTGATTGTTGCTTGTTTGTCAAGTGTTGGGCCATATTAACCACTTAGCAACACATGACGTACTATTACGTCCTGGCACTTGGTGTAATAGTATGTCGTGTGATAGCCACATCAGTACGCGTGGTATCTGGTGTTAGCTGTGATTGACATCTTACATCCACTACATTAACCTACGGTTGGATCTGATCTCTGATCGGGTGTTTCCAACATGTAATTGACCCCCCTTCCCCTGTGGTGAGATTGGGGATTGCCTTTTTTTTGTTTTTGTGTCTTTGCAGTCTGGGGTCTGGCCGGCAGCCTTAGGCTGCTAGAAGGCCACAACACCTGATTGATCATGTCATGTATTGCAGTGTATAGTACTGAACCAGTGACCAGAGCTGGTTCAGGTTTCCTAGTGAGAGATCAACAAAAAAGAAGTGAGGGAAAAAAAGAAATGAACAAACACCCCAAATTGTCATTTTCCGCTATAGAATGAGTTATATAAAACCCTAACAATTAATAAAAACAATACTTATTTGGTGTCCCCGTGTCTGTAACAACCCCAAAAATAAAACTTAAATATTTAACCTACATGGTGAACATCGTGGAAAAAAATGTTTTCACCATCTTTCATTACAAAATATGCTATAAGAAAGTGATCAAAAAGTCATATGTACTCCACAACAGTACTAATAAAAAGCACAGGTTAAATGCTGAAAATAAAATTAGCTATCGCCATAATCATACCAATCCACAGAATAAGGTAATGTTTCCTTTCTTTATGCTGCATTGCGCGGCGCGCGCACACACACACACACACACACACACACACACACACACACACACACACACACACACACACACACACACACACACTCACTCACTTTTCACTATCCACTGTGTATTCACATTCTTGGATACTAATCCTCACTACACCTCTTGATAGATTCTTTCCATGCCATATGTGGTTATAAACTGATATTTGGACACATAACCAGGAAAAGAAGAGAATGAGTGCAATTTGGTTTTTGCCGCACATATTTAGACAGTTTTGTCTTTGGTCACCATGACACTAGTGCACTTTAACCCCCTTCCCGCCGATGGCATTTTTTGATTTTCATTTTTGACTCCCCTCCTTCTAAACCCCATAACTTTTTTTTTTTTTTTCTCCGCTCCTAGAGCCATATGAGGTCTTAATCTTTGCGGGACAAATTTTTCTTCATGATGCCACCATTAATTATTCTGTATAATGTACTGGGAAGCTGGAAAGAAATTCAGAATGGGGTGGATTTGAAGAAAAAATGCATTTTTGCGACTTTCTTACAGGCTTCGGTTTTACGGCGTTCACTGTGCAGCCAAAATGACATGTCCCCTGTATTCTGTGTTTCGGTACAATCCCGGGGATACCAAATTTATATGGTTTTATTTACATTTTAACCCCTTAAAAATCCAAAACTGTTAAAAAAAAAATTTCTAAAAGTTGTCATATTCTGACAGCCGTAACTTTTTTTTTTTTTTATACCTCCGTGTATGGGGATGCATAGGGCGTTTGTTTTTTTGTCTTTTGCGGGGCTGGGTGTACTTTTTAGTTCTAAGTTGATCACTTTTTATTCAAATTTTTATCGGAATCAAAACAGTGGAAAAAACATTTTGGCACTTTTGACTATTTTTCCCGCTATGGCTTTTACCGTACAGGAAAAATATTTTTATACACTTGTGGAGCGGGCAATTTCGGACACAGGCAAATTCGGATACCTAACATGTATGTGTTTCACAGTATTCAACTACTTTTAGATGTGTTCTAGGGAAAGGGGGATGATTTGAATTTTTAATACTTTAAAAATTTTTATTTTATTTTATTTTTTGCATTTATTAGACCCCCTAGGGGTTTTGAACCCCAGGGGGTATGATCACTAATGCAATGCATTACAATGCTAATGCATTGCAAAATACCGACACTTCTATTTCAGGCTATGTAGCATAGCCTGCAATAGAAGCAATGTAATGACAAGCTGGGGAGCCTTCATAAGGCTCCCTGCTGTCATAATAATGTGACGTCAGCCCCGGAGCTTACTCCGAGTGCCGGCGATCACCAGGAAAATGGCGGCACCCACGCGCCGCTGGGAAAATAGCGTTTCTGACAGCTTTGACCGAGGTGCCAGAAGAGTTAATGCCTCTGGTCCCCGGACCAATCGGAGACATTAGCGCCGGTTGTCTACTGCGTAAAGCAGTAGAGACCTGGTGGATATGGCGGCCGCCCAGCTCCCGGGTGGTCACCATAGTTACACACCCGACATGCGCTGTACTAGTACGGCGTATGTCGGGAAAGGGTTAAGGGCTCTGCAAATAAGACATGGAACCTGAAAACTATTCCAGTAAAATCTGCTATTCTAACATCCAGTTTCACTCCTTCCCTTTGATGCACTGCAAAAATGGACAACCCATTTAAGTTCTAAATTGATGAGGGCAGTGAACAAATTTAACGCCTTACCACTATGCTCCAATACGTCGCTGCACGGTATGGTTGTCTTGGTCAATATATGGAAACAACTGTTAATTTTTCTTTTCAGATAAAAACCTTTTTATTGCTTCAGTCCCCTACATTATGTGGTACAGGTTTACCTTGTAGAAAGGGTCTGCATTTTGTGAAGTACTTTATAATGAAGCCCACATCATTGGTTGTCACCTCTTTCTTTTATCTTCTAGATGCAAAATCCTGATACATTATCAGCTATGTCAAATCCTAGAGCAATGCAGGCTTTATTGCAGATCCAGCAGGGATTGCAGACGCTGGCTAGAGAAGCTCCCTCACTTGTTCCAGGGTAAGATTTGCATTAAATAGCTACTTCCTAAGGGTTTAACACAGATTGGGGCCAAAAAGTGTTGTGGCCTACAGTGTGACTTCAGCAAAATTTTGACTGAGGGAGTGGGTTTGGTTCTGCTGCTGATCAGCTACAGAAACCATGGCTAGATCAAGCAGGACACGTATTCTCAGTATTCTAATTCGATCTCTGTCTCCCATTGAATACAATTGGAAGCCAGATTAAGGGCGAAATCCACCTCCAAAATATCAATTTCCTATATGTGAACATGCTCTAAATATGCACCAGATTTATCTTCCAGCACCAGCCAGGAGGCAAATCTGCTGCATTTTAAAACTGTCCCAAGTATTAGGCCCTATACACACAGTGATTTGGCTAGTGGTTGTAACAGCAAGCAAGGAGAAGGTTGAAATCCAAGAACAGGTGTGAATCTGTTAATTATATCCTGTCTAAATTCCTGGTCTTGGCTTACAAACAATGACATGAAAAAGGCTTTAAACCAGATTAGTAAAACTGCCAATGTAATATATATATATATATATATATATATATATATATATATATATATATATAATTATACCGGCAGACATTGCCATGTAGCTTGTGCAATACCTAAATTGCTGGGGTGCTCTATTACGCATGCCTGAGTGGTACAGTCACTGTGCACACGTTTCTGATGCCTTGAGTTTCCGTCAGGAAGTAAGGTACGTATTGACTGGGAGGGGTGGGGGAAGGGAATATAGTCGGAGACGCCGCATTTCCGGAAAATGGATAGTCTCTGGATTATGTGCCTGGGGCGGTCATGTGACCACCCCAGCGATAATGGTAAATATACATCTTTGGAAATTAAATTAAAGTAATTTATAAAGTAGGAGTGTGTATGTTGGGGGGGGGGGGGTTAGTATAGTGTTAAAATGTTATTTTATCCCAGACAACCCCTTTTAATAGAAAGTCTTTAATAAGGTTTCTTCTTGTAACCTAGAAGTACTGGTTTTGGTGGTATTGGAGGGTCTGCCAACCCAAATCCTGCACCCGTAGCCACTCCTGGATCAACTGAGAACACAAGTCCATTGTCTGGTATATCTGAACCAGGCCACCAGCAATTTGTACAGCAAATGCTTCAGGCCCTTTCTGGTGCTAATACTCAGGTAACTTGTTTCAAGTGGTCAGCGTTGATACTGTATATCATAATAAATATCTCTATGAAATTATCTTAAAGTTTGGGTACTGTGGGCAATAATGTCAGAGCAGCTTTTATTTCTTTTAAGAGTACTGTGGGGAGTTAAAGCTGCTCTGACATTGCTATTTTGCTTTGTTCTTTTAGACTGTTCCAAGAATCTCCCCAGTCCATGAGCCCTGTCCACCACTCTCTGTGGGTGATCCTGCAGTAGATTATTTTAACAATTTACCACCGCAGCCAGTTGCCATCTAAAAAGCAAAAGTTTTTTGTTTTGTTTTTTTTCAATCGAATGAGCTGTGAGGTTTTTTTCTTTTTTTTGTAGTAGAAGTTGAGGATTTACAAATTGAGGGCTTCCCTATGTACCCCATCTAGTTTCCACAGTCACAATTTAGGGAGCCTTCACACAGAGTTTACGCTCGCTCATTCTGAATGTAAACTTGTTCAGAGTGAGCGGTGTAAAATAAAAACAGATCCCATTGACTTGAATGGGTGCCGGCATATGCGCATATCACATTGAAAGCAATAGGTAAAAAAGCCTCCCATTGATTTCAATGGGGAGCGCACATATGCCGGCATCCATTAAAAGTCAATGGGATGTTTTGTTTGGTTTTTTTTTTACACCGCTCGCTCTGAATGAGTTTGCATTCAGAATGAGCAAGCGTAAACTCTGTGTGAAGACTCCCTTACATGGCATCTAAGGGGTTAAAATATCAGGACGGTCAATGTTTCATCAGGGTGTCAGCTGAGCCATTCCTTCATTGCACTGTACAAGAACTGTATATGTACACTGAAGGTCAAAGGTTAAAAGGTTTAATGTAATTAAAGGGAGTCTGTCACCAGAACAGTCCCTATTGACTGGGTTTTTTTGGGTTCCCCCTCTCCCACTGCTTCTTGACCAATGCCTTTGTTGCTCCTGATATGGTTGAGTTGTTTGGTGCAAGGCAACCCTCACCATTGTTTTCATAACACCCAAGTACTTTCCTGCACCCTCCATTCCTACCTCCTGGGTGTGATTCAGGGCTCGTTCACATCTGCGTTGCCCTCTCCGTTGTGCAGGTTTCAGTTTCCTGCATAAAACAGAGCAGGATACAGAAACCTGCAGGAGTCTCTCACCCATTCATTTGAATGGGTGAGAAAGCTGTCCGGCAGTGAGCGTTTTGCGCTCTCCGCCGCGAAACTGGGTTTTATAATCTGGACACAGTCGGACATGCAGTACTCTGTGTCCGGATTAAAAAATCCAGTTTTGCGGTGGAGAGCATAAAACGCTCACGGCCGGACCCGGTCTGTGCTTTGCGTCTTCTGGCATGCAGAAGACGGAAAGCACAGAACGGAAGGCTGAACGCAGGTGTGAACCTAGCGTTACATGTACATGTACATGACTGTACGTACTCTTACAGTGCCTCGAAGGACAGTTTGGATTCTGTTCTGCTTTTTGTAGGTAATTTTTGATCTATTTTATAGGCCAATAGTAATGTCTTGGCAAAATTGTGCAGTTATGAGGTCTTCCTTCTTTCTCTTCCGTTCCTTAGCTGCTATGGACTCCTAGTATATCTTCTCTTCTCAGTGTATGTGTGTTTGCTTCTGTAATATATTACTGTGTATTATCCTGTATCTGTATTACTATGCTGCTGTAACATGCTGAAATTTCCCCACTGTGGGACTATTAAAGGATTATTTGATCTTATCTCTTATGTCTTTTGAGTAGTTATAACTCTTTAAGAACCCACTGTTACTTATAATAAGAGTTTTTTGTTTTTTTTCTTCTTGCCTTGCAGCTTCAGAATCCAGAAGTAAGATTCCAACAGCAGCTGGACCAGCTCAGCGCAATGGGCTTCCTAAACAGAGAAGCAAACTTACAAGCTTTAATAGCAACTGGAGGAGACATCAATGCAGCTATTGAACGACTACTGGGATCCCAACCATCATAGCAAACCCTCTCCACACAGAAAAAAAGTGTAATTTATTTTTGATAATGGCTTTTAAGTCCCGATAAAACACCGGCTTTATTTCAGTTTGACTCCTGGAAATCATTGTCCTTACAAACTAATGAATCATTTACATTTGGATGAAGTGCAGTAGTTATCTGAACCGTGGGAAACCGAGCTTTTTCATTTGAACGTGTTGCATGCATCACAGGCCACCTCTTCCCAATGCTTCGTTGCTTGTGATTTTTTTTTTTTTTTTTTTTTTTTTTTTTCTCTCCCTACTTATCTTGACTTTTAATGCAGTTGGTAAACTGGTTTCAACTAACTATTACTTCCGTCAAAAGGTGTTTGCTTTAAAGCTGTAGCCTTTGATAGTAATTTATATAGAATACAAAGAAACTATACAGAAATTAAAACCAATAATGTTAAAATTAGTAACACAATATCGCACTTTGTGACTTCGGCATGTATTTTTGCTAGCATAATGCTGTACGATTCATACTGCTTGAGTTTTCTTTTAGAATTTTTTTTTTCTGCCTCCTTTATGTAAACATTATCATTATCATTTTTCTGCAATACGTTTAAAGTAGTCATGACCGCACACCCACAAAGATAGGTAATCCATTGTATTTAGAATTGTGAAATAGCAAGCTTTTGAAGAACTGTCAAGGTGAACAAGACACAGTGTAGCGCCAATATTATTATGGACACAATGTAGAATTTAGTAGAGACGTTGTAGAGGGTATCGCATACGTCTTGATTGATATCAAAGCCTTTTGCGGTGGCTTTCATCCTTTTAATATCAAGTCAAGACAAAGTTGACCTGCAGTCCTGCCAGTCGCCGCTTATAACAGCGTATGTATTGACACGAGCAGGTAGCACCACAGTCCACTTCTGTTTCATGTGACTTGATTTCAGGATGTGAGAAAGTGTCATGTGTTCGAATAATTTTTAACCACATTGTACAAACAGATTATCCTGCGTTTTTATCAGTAGTTCTCTCTCCTGTGCACAGGTAATAAATAAATGCCAACAAGAAATCTTCTTGGTCCCTTTTTATTTCCCACTGCACTTGACATCATTCAGTTTTCTGTGCCGCCTCACTTTGTAGCCATGTACAGTGCCTTGCAAACGTATTCATACCCCTTGAACGTTTTCACCTTTTGTCACCATCACCACAAACTTGAATGTGTTTTGATATTTTAAGTGCTATACCAACACAAAGTAGCAGCTAACTGTGAAGTGGAAGGAAAATTATACATGGGTTTTCAAAATCTGAAAAGTGTGATGTGAAAAAGTATTCAGCCGCCCTACAAGTGGAACTCAATAAATTAGAATATCAAAAAGTGAAAGACATGTTATATTGAGTTGTTACAAACGGTTAACTTTTTCAAGTTTGTTTCTGTTAATGTTGATGATTATGGCTTACAGCCAAGAAAAACCCAAAAGTCATTATCTCAGAAATTAGAATAATTAACCCAAAACAGCTGCAAGGCTTCCTAAGCATTTAAAAAGGTCCCTTAGGGTTGGTTCACACTAGCGCTTGTATTCCATCCACAAAGAGTCCGCATGGACTGAACCAACCCCTAGTCTGGTTCAGTAGGCAACACAATCATGGGGAAGACTGCTGACTTAATAGATGTCCAGAAGGCAGTCATTGACACACTCCACAAGGAAGAAAAGCTACAAAACGTCATTGCTAAAGAAGCTGACTGTTAGTGGTCATGGGTGTTTTCCGATGAAAGTAAATTTTGCATTGGATTTGTAAATCGCGGTCCCGGAGTCTGAATTTTTCCAATATAAAACAGAACAGAACCTGAATACACGAATATAACACACCAACAATGCAGATCAGAGCCACCAAAGGGAACCCAAGGCGGACACAATCAGCAAAATAACGTAAGCATTGAATAAAGAATATTAAGAGGGAAAGGGAGAAGAGAAAAAAGAGGAGGGGGGGAGAAGGGGAAAAAACAGTAATGGGGGAGTGTGTAGAGTAAGATACCAGATGTGGGCCTGGAGGATATCCCGTTTCAGGGCCAAAGCAGAAGGGCTTGAAAAATCACCATGTAAGGATAGATCTGGATGCAAAGACACTGGTAGTACTAATGCCAATGGTGGGGAATCACAGTCAGGACTCGTAATCCACCATCTAAGCTCTAGAGGGTTGTCCATGGGCCAGAAGCCTCTCATACGCTGCAGAATGTTGGAATTCCAACCAGTAAAACAAAGTTTTGTTAAAGGCCTCACCTGTGTCATGCAGGAAAGAAGTGAGGTTTTTCCACTTTCATAATCTCATTGACCTTGAAAATCCAAAGGGAGATAGGAGTAGGTTCTACTCTCTTCCAAAATTGCAGAATGCAAGCTCGGGCTGCAAGAACCAAGAAATAGAGTAGCAATCGCTTATAGGTTCACACTGGAGACTCGCAGTGGCGAAGCAGAAAAAGAGCAGGGCCCAACTGATGAGATGTCTCAGTAATTTGCAAAATGATCAGTTGATTTTGTTTTTGTGTGCTCCAAATGGGAGGATAAATAGCAATAGTTGTACTAAAGTGCAATGACTGTATTTATTAACGTTTTTATATGTGAATGACTTTCTACTTGTGACAACTCTCTACCTCTCAAGTGCGAGTACACCTAGACCACTGGCATACATGTCCATCTGTGTGAATGTACTCTTCTTATCACATCATCCTCCTTTCGGGCACAATTCATTGTTTATGAAAACAGTCTCACGCTATGTGCTGCATTGTGGGGGTCTCCCCCCCCCCCCCCCTTTTTCTGATTTGTGGAGAGCACAAAACTTGGGATATGGTTGTTTTTTTTTTGTTTGCTTGTTTTTACACCCTAACCCTACTTTAAACTTCTTCACAACTTTATCTCTGACCTGCCTGGTGAGTTCCTTGGTCTTCATGATGCTGTTTGTTCACTAGTAGAGATGAGCAAGTACTGTTCGGACCAGCCGATCCGAACAGCACGCTCCATAGAAATGATACTGGTACTTCCGCTTTGACGGCGGCCGGCCGCTTAACCCCCCGCGTGCTGGCTACGTCCATTCATTTCTATGCGAGCGTGCTGTTCGGATCGGCTGATCCGAACAGTACTCGCTCATCTCTATTCACTAGTGTTCTCTAACAAACCACTGAGGCCTTCACAGAACAGGTATATTTATACTGAGACTAAATCACACACACAGCCGGACTCTATTAACTAATTCAGTGACTTTTGAAGGCCATTGATTGCACTGGAGTTTATTCAGGGGTATCAGAGTACACGGGCTGAATACTTTTACACATCACACTTTACAGATTTTTATTTGATTAAAATTTTGAAAACCATGTATCGTTTTCTTTGCACTTCACAATTATCTGCTATGCTCTGTTATTCTATCACATAAAATCTCAATAAAATACAATTTAAGTTTGTGGTTATAAGGTGACAAAATGTTCAGGGGGTATGAATACATTTGCAAACCACTGTAAATAGGTGATGGCAACCTACAGTCTTCTATTTACCCCCTAAGAGCTTATGGGGCCATGTCATTAGCTATGCAGAAGTGCCCCTCACACACACACACTCACACTTGAGGATAATCAGTTATCACATAGTACTGTCAGATGACATGTGTGAGAACTGCCCAAGAAATGGCATATTCTATTATTTAATAGATTGCTCATGCAGACCGGGAATACCTCCATTATTTGCTATGGGGCCAAGTGCTGTTCATTAAAAAAGAAAGCGTTTTCTTCCCCTTTCCTTTATAGTTAGAGGAGACGACCCCTGCACCCCAATAATAGTGCGGTGCATGAGCTCTATTCCATGTGTCAAAAGACTAAAAAAATAATTGTAGACCTGACAATAAAAAAACATGCCATTGAGCTTATAGAGCTTTTCCTACACTTAACAAGTATCAGCTATCTAGAGGATAGGTGATAAATATCTGATCAGTGGGGGCCCGGCAATCACTGTAAAAGGGGTTTAGTGTCTCGTTCCTCTTTACAACAGGACCACAGTGGGGCGGGGTGGGGGATTCAGATGAAGTGGTATGACCACGTACAGTACCGCTTTATGTATGTGGGGCTGATGGAAAGACGGTTTCACGGTGTCTGCTGTTGTGCGAATCCGATCTGATTAGTTCATGTGCAGAACAAGCTGACAAAAATCTATGAAATGAAGATCAATGATACACTGTCGTAATACTAATACGGTAACACTGCTGCAGCACATGCATCTCCTTTTACTGAAAGAACCTAGATCACTATAGGTTTCTGCAGTGATCTAAACCTAAATAGTGGTGTTCCAGGGGTAAAATTTGGGATATGAATACTAAGGTGCAACCATATTCTAGGGAAAATAGGCAATTAATAGCCACAAGAGGGCATTGTTAGCCAGTTGATAACTGCTTATCCCCTTCTTCATCT